>NW_015114420.1:124650-135723 GCF_001443285.1 Poecilia latipinna | reverse complement strand
TGAAGGAGCTGATTGGGGGACTCTGTGAGGCAGAAGCTTGGAAACTTCAGCTCTGAGTAGGAGCTGCACCTCCAAGGCAGAGTTAGGACCACCCACCTGTTTTGCATAATTGAATGGTTGCCATGGTAATTAAAGTAATTCACAAACATACATAGGTATGTTTTTGAAGTCAGGTTAGCATCATAACAAGATTTAAATCTCAAAAAGTTTATTTAAATAATAATATAATGATAAATGTTAGACGAAGCTTCACGAGGTTGGTCAAACGTGTAAAACAACATTAATTTGTTCGGTCAGTGCTATAAAGAATATATCAGCCGATGTAAAATAAATGAATAAACTGACAACAGGTTGGCTATGTTAGTCAAACATGTAAAAAATAAACTGAAAAAACCTTTCAAATGGTTCAGAAAGTGTGATTAAGAATTCTAAACATAATGTAAAATAAACAAATGTGATGTTACTCAGGACACAAAGTGTAGAATCAGACTGAATAGATCTGCTCTCATGGATCGACCACATTGTCACCGATGCCAGTCTAGAATTCTTTTCAATATCAGGACTGATGCAGATATTAATATTGGATCAGTACAGATCTAGTTTTCATCAGTATTGAAAGTGTTGTTTCCGTGACCCGGTACCACTGAGGTCCATATAGTCCGGTCACCAGCTGATTCTCTAAGTGAATGTGTTGTTACGCCGTCTCGTCTAGCGGCCATGTTGCAGAGAGAAACCCAAACAGTTCTGAGGCCTGCTGCTGATTTTCCTGTTTGTTGTTTCAGTTCTTGAACTTGTGGACGAAGCAGGACTCTCATGACCTGGAGAATCCCTCCCTCACATCCACGCCAGTGTGCAGTCAGAAGGTCATAGTGACCACACCGCTGCAGCGAGACAAGACCCCCCTCACCCAGAAGGAGAACTCAGTGTAAGCAATGGAATCTGGTGATTGTGCTCGGACTGCATATTCCATACACAGATAAGCGTGACCAACATTTTTTTCCTTCTTCTTCTTCAGATTTGTTACACCTAACCACAAATCGGAGCTGAGCACAACCCCACGGACGCCGACGCCGTTCAAAAATGCCATGGAAAAGTACGGCCCCCTGCAGCCTCTGGTGAGCGCCGCTCTGAGGCTCCAGAAACCGTTACCTCCTTGTTTTAGAGTTTACCTTCACTTCCCGCTTTGCCTTCTCAGCCTCAGACTCCGAACCTCGAAGACGACATCAACGAGGTCATCCTGAGAGAAGCAGGCATTAACATGGTTGTCGTCCAGGCAACGCCACCTGATCCCCGTCGCAAAACAATGGTGAGAACCAAACAAAGTCTTGGAGGCTTAGTACTGGGGCTGCACCCATAAATCAGCCATGATTTCCTAAATTTTGGGTGACCTTTCAAAAGAAACGGATTTATTTTTTTTCCCACCGATGCTCATTTCTTTTATTTGTGTTTTGACCTCAGCACCGCCCTCCTATGAAGAAAGTTCGGAAGTCCCTGGCTCTAGATGTAATGGACTGCCAGGTGGTGCCAACATCCAAGCGCAAATCCAGCAAAGCGGAGGCCAAACGCAGCATCAAGGTGGAGTAGTAATGGATGGAACGATGGCTTCCCTGCAGAACGAGCGCCCTTAAACACTGAGCTTTCCGTCTCTCCTTCTTGGTCGCAGGAAGAACCGGTGACGGTTTGTCTCAACTCCTCATCGTTTTGCATCAAGAGGCATGAAAACATATTAGACCAGGGCTTCCTGTTGGGACCGAGCGACACAACCATATTTCCCAGTGCAGCACCTCCTGCACCTGTAGGTTCCTGTAGTTTTCGAATTGAGAACATTAAAAAAAATCTCATTTTTCATATTTGTATATGTTTTATTATTTCCAGATGTCAAAAGAATGGAAGAAGGTGGTTTGTGGGCAAACTAAAGACCAGCTCATAATGACGGAGAAGGCGAGACGCTACCTCCGCTCTCTGAAGAGCCATCCACCCAGCCGGGCTCTGATTCTGTCCTGAGATCCTTCTGCCTCCCTGGAAAACAAAGAAACGACAAACAAGACACCGACAGTTAAAATGACTCATGTTGCAGTGGTGCTTTACTTCCCATTATTGTTGATCATACTTGTTAGAAAAGAACAGTGATTGTAAGAGTAACGAATCAGTGAACAGTAAGGGTTTTACATGGCATAATGTATCTGAAATGTAGCCATTTTTTGTAACATTGTGAACTACAAACACTCAGGTAGAGTTTCCATATCTAGTCATCATATGGAGAAGATCTAGATGTCAATGGTAGGCTGAGGGATCATGTGGTTTTTAGGTTTCCCCACCGCAAGGGGAGGAACCAACATGTTGCAAAGTTACATGAATAACCCGTAAATAAAGTTGGCCCACTACCTTGTTTTATTAAGAAAAAAATGGTTCAGCCTGTTAAATTTTATGCAAGAGTCATAAAGTAGAGAACTTCACTTAGCACTGTTTAAAAGGTTGATGGGTTGTAAGGCACTCTTTGTAAATATATTTAGGCTAATATGTTTTACTCTTGTGACCGTTTCACAAGTTGAATAAAAACAAATGTATGTTCTGCACCTGTTTGGCTCTTTTTTTGCTGTTTGACCTCATAGGACTCAAAGCAAACGAAGGCTATTTGTTTAGAAATTAAATTAGAAAAGAAGATGAGACGTAAATAAAATAGATATTTTCCAGCTAGGTGCGGTTTTTTCTTCTTTGAGTTCTGATATTACGAATGTACGATCGATCATGAACAGACTAAGAAAAAATACATAAATAAAAAGGAATGCTGTGCTGCCTACGAATCTGTACCTGTGTATTGGTTGTATAATTGCACATACCTAATCTTTTAACACATCAACATCAAAATATTGGTAGTAGGACTTTAAAACGACTGTGCAAACGACAGAGTATTTCAAAGAAAGAACCATGGGCTTTACGAGTAGGTCACGTCATATCGATATTTTTACGACTTTTTTCAGGTAATGCGTCTCCCTATTATTTTTGATTTTTGAAAAGTATCTTTGTCGGGTCCTAATACTCTCTCGAACATAAAATCCAAAATGGATATTGACATGTTTAAAGTAATGACGTGATTTTGAGGCTTTTGTAAAATTTGGATATAAATCACAAACTGTTTTGCATGCTTTAATGCTTTTATTTTGAAACCAACCATTGGAGACGGAAGTTATCCGTAACCTGACAGGTTTCTCTTTGGGACACCGGAAGCAATCGTGCGTTTGGTGACGCTGCATTAGACTGCAAGACATGATTCAGACCAGTGAGTATATTCAAATAATTAATGTAACATTTTGTGCTACTGATTCGTATTGTTCATTCAATTTATATTATAAATGAATATTTAACTATATAATTAGATGAAAAAGCCTCTTGCTGCACGCGCTGCGGTGCTTCCTGTCGAGGTTAGCCTGTTCTGCTCTTAGCTAACCCTTTCAGTCAGCGCGAGACTTATCTGAATTGAATGAATGAATAAATGAATGAATGAATAAAATATATAGTTATGTGTATGTGTCTTTTCTATGTAATGTAATAATGAAGCATGCGCTCAGGCCAAGCGGTGGGCTTGCTAACTTCGGCTGTGTGTCCGCAGAGCTATTCGGGGTTCTCCTCCTCAGCCTGGCTCTTGCTGGAGCTCAGGCTCTCACACCGTCTCACCACCTGTCCCTGTCTGATGTGGGCCGGCTCCAGAATCTTCTGAACCAACCGTACGACGACCTGGAGTCCGCATACTACTCTGTGGTTGGGCTCACCAAGCTCGGAGCAGCTGTTCCGGATCCTGCAGTAAGATATTCACCGCTTCTGGTTCTGAGCAAAAACTATTCATCTCACCGACGATTCCGTTCATTATGTGTTGTCCTACATGGGGTTATCTTTATAAATCTGTTTTGCAGGAAGTTTGCCAGTTCCTGAAATCCCAGCTGGATCCCGGTAGTGTTGATTCTCTGTTTTTTGCTGCTGAAACCAGTAAGGCCATTTCAGGATGTGAGGTATGAACTATTATCCTGCTCATTTACATTCCCCACACTAGTTTATTCATAGTTTTGTTGACCACAGAACATGGATAAATAAAAGCCAATAAAAGGAAGAAATTGTCATTTTTAAAGACAAAACGGTCACTACAGAAGATTGACAATATAAAGAGCATTAACAAAATTTCCACTTCAATTCAAATATACTTTATTTATCCTTAAAGGAAACTGAATGTTGTCGTAACTTGTATCTTCAAAGTTGTTGGGGATGGTATTGCTGTGGGTAGGAAGGATCTCCAGTGGCAGTCAGTCTGTGACACATCTAATGAGGCCTCTGACTGAACACTGTTGCTGTGACATGCTAACAGCTTTAACTGCTAATAAAAAAAAACAAACAAAAAATACAAACACTAAATGTCATTTAAGATCCATGAAGAAAACGTATACAAAGAAACCCATATAATTGATCAGATTTTCATTATTAGTACTGATTATATTTTGACAATTTTTTTACACAGCAGGATTGAACAGCATAGGAAGTGTTCTATGTCTTACATTTAATGCAGTGGAAATAACACTGGCCCTTTTTTTTAGATCCCTGTTTCCAATGAAACCAGGGACATCCTCCTGGCAGCGGTCAGCGAGGACTCGTCCATGTCTCAGATCCACCGGGCAGTGGGCGCTCTCAGCTCCTTGGGGCTCCCGCTCGCTTCACAGGAAGTGGTCGGTGCCCTCACGGCGCGTATCAACAAGGAGGACAACGTCATGGCGTAAGTGAAACGTGGAATCGGTTCGATCAGCAGCTCCTCTGAACACTACCTTACTCCACATGTTTGTGTGCAGCATCATCTCGGCCCTGCAGGCCGCATCCCGCCTGTCCCAGCAGGCAGAACTGGGAGGAATCCTGGAGGAGATTGAGGTGATTCTCCCAGCCTCCACTAGGTGGTGCCGTATTGCCGCTGTGGAATCTGTTTGAGAGGTTTGTGTTTTCTCTCTCAGGATCTGACAGCTCGCCTGGACGACCTGGGAGGCGTGTACCTGCAGTTTGAGGAGGGGCTGGAGGCCACTGCCCTGTTTGTGGCGGCGGCGTACGGCTTGTCGGACCACGTGGATATGGAGCCGCCTCTCAAGGAGGTAGGAGTTCTCGCATCTTCCCAGCTTTTCCTCTGATACCCCTGTAAGTAAGCCTGTCGTAATAACCAATAAATCAATTAGTTCCATGATCCAGCTCAGTAATTTCCATTAGAATGATTTATCACTTTTTCTTTTCTCTCTTTCAACCAAAAACTGGATGATAAAACTTTTCGGTTTAGTGATTGGGTCTCAACTAGAACATTTTTTGAAGGACAATTTTATTTACAGAGACTTCATAATTCATTTTATTTATTGTTTATTTTGCATATTTAAAATGTCTCCCAGTTTCAGTGTTGAATGTTGATTAGAATTTAAAGTTTATTGATCTTTGAGAATGTGTTATTGCATTATGATGCCATTACTGTTATATTGCTAGAAAATTGTCTCAAAACAACAATATTGTCATTTATCGCTGCAACTTAGCCAAATCTGCCTACCTGAAAACCCTTTCTCTCCCTTCAGGACCAGGTCATCCAGCTGGTCAACTCCATCTTCAGTAAGAAGTCATGGGACTCTCTGTCCGAGGCGTTCAGCGTGGCGAGCGCCGCTGCTGCCCTGTCCAACAACCGCTTCCACGTCCCCGTGGTGGTCAGCGCTCAGGGCCCGGCCACCGTGTCCCACAACCAGCCGACCCTGCAGGTACGCCCACTAGCCGCATCCTGCCACAACCACTCCACTAAAGAACAGCTTTTTCCCAATCTGTTCACCCTCCTTCCTCTCTGCCCCCCTGCAAACACACCACACCCTTATGTTGCACCCTACAGACTGTTTAAGACTTTCTTTATTTTTTTATTTATCACTGAGGACACCACTCCAATGTCATTATGTTCTTGAAACATAAAGCAAATATAATCTTATGTCTGTAACGCCATCACGGTGGTGATGTCATGGCTCTGGGTGTTTTATTCCAGCTCCTGGTCACTGACGTCATGTCCCAGCCTCTGGCCTCAGCCAGCGTTCTGGTGGAGTCTGCATACGCTGTGGCCTCCAAGACCGCCGTTCTCAACCAGGCACCGTTCACTCATAATGAGTAAGTATGACGGAGGTGACCTCACAGGAGGAGGAAAGTGGCTGAGGAAGGAGAGAAAGAAACTGTATTATTGCTAAGCCTTAAAAGTTTAAAATAAAAAAAAAATGATCAAGATTAACAGATATATTATTTCCTAGGGTTTCCCCTAGGAACTTGGCCTTGGGGGTGACATGGAGAGGGATTTTTAGAGGTGCACAGATTGATCAGCCTGATTTCTTTAATTTTGGGTGAAGCATTATCAGTCGATACTTGCATATGGAACCAATTTTACTCCACTAGATACTAGGATACCTGTAGCGGTGCATTTGCACTAAGTTTTCCTGTGAAAGTGTAGTGCGAATGCTTTCAGCTGAAGAGAGGAACTCAAATTAGCTAAAAAGCTAAAGTGAAGCAACAATCCTTACAGGGTTTTACAATGAAGCTGATAAGTGACTTAGATATGAGTAGGCCTTTCACAAGAAATCAATAAATCACATAATGAATGATTATTCAATTACTCATTAAGCAGAATCAGTGACAAATTTAATAATTTCCAACTGCATAATTTATCATTTCACCCTTTCTTCTCTTTCAAACAAAAATTGGATGATAAGTCTTCAGTCTGGTGTTTTGGTCTCAACTAGAACTTTCTTTTTGAAGGAGAATTTTGTTTGCGGCAACTTCATAATTAATTTTATTTGTTGTTTTGTTTACTTATTTTGGATATTTAAAATGTCTTCCAGTTCCAGTGTAAAATGTTCATTAGAATTTAAAGTTTATTGATCTTCGAGAATGTGTTCTTGCATCATTATGCCATTACTCTATTACTTGCAAATGGTTTCAAAACACTAATATTATCCCTTATCACAATAACTTCTGGGACAATTCATCATCCAGCAAAAGTTGTTGATGTGACAGGGGTAGTTCTGAGTGGAAATAATAGTTTTAACTGCTGATTCTAGCTTTAATTTTATGAAAATGTTCAAATGTTTTCTCCTTTGAACATACCTAACTGCCTCTGGACTCAGTTACAGTTTGAATGTTAGCCTTTAACTAACCTAATGCCGAAGTAGCTGTGCCAAAAGCAGGAACCTATAGAAAATATGTTCTAAATGAGAAAATTAAGAAAAAAAGTTAAAGTTCTAAATGCCAAAAGTCATGGAGTAATCATGTCCTAAAAATGGTAAATATTTTGAAATCTGAAAAAAAAAAAAAATAAACACAGTGAGGTCATTCGAGTTGTGTGAATGCATTGATGCCAATGCTGCAAAAATATATAGAACTGCAATATGACTTGTTATGATGAGCACAAATTAATAAGGAGAAATTATTTTCAATTTAATGGCAATATTTAACAACATCAAGATATGTTTTTGCAATATCGTGCAATGCTAATCCACAACAAGAATACCTGATTACCAATTCCCAAAGCTAATGCAGCTCTGGTTTCCTCCATGTTCTGCCTTAATAACTATGAATCCCATATGGGTGTGGGCAGCAGTCCTGCTGATCACTTACTGTGTTGTTCTTTTCTCCTGTTTTTAGTGGCGTCTTTGAACTGAATTTCATGTCCAGCCAGCCGGCCAGTGGATATTACCAGTTCACTATTGGTGTGACTGGGGACAGCCGACTGGTGGCCAATCACATTGAGGTACGAATAGTTTCACTAACTAGCCATGTTTAGGTCAAGTGTAGGCGACTATAAACTACTTCTCTGCTTGTGGAACTTTGCTTACCTCCACATTTGATTAGTTAATAGTTGATTGATTAATTAGATTCCAGTGATTAATCTCCATATTTAATTTGAATATAAGTGTTAAATATTGGCATGCTTACTCATAATTCCTGTTCTATGGGGCATGGAATGCTAGCTAAAATGTCTGTTCAGATGCTTTAATGTTGGCAAACATGCCATGACTGTCAAAATGTACGAGAAGATGCCATCTTGGATTTTAAAGTGTTCACTATTTTCTACTCTGAAGTTTTTTTTTCTAATTTTCATTATGTCAGAAGAATAAGGAAAGTTCCAGAAACCTTTTGACATTTTTATTTTACTTTTACTTGTAAATCTCATTCAAACAAAGGGTTTCATTTTTCAAGAGCAACCAGTTTGAAATATACATACAAAACAATCTAAAACATAATACAGTCAAGTAACTAAAAAAGTACAACTCAAAATAAAAAAAGACCATAGCTGTAAAACATTAGGAACTGAAGCAATATTGCTAATTTGATAATCCGAGACTGAATCATTCTGTTTGTTAGCGTTGCATAGTGGGTATTTTTTTCGTATTATAGCAGCTTCTTTTGCTGTTTGGTTTTGGACACCACCAAAGTGAGTCTCGGCTGGTTAAATAGAAGTGAGCAAAAATGTACATATTTAAATCCAGTGTGGCACATTTTCCTTAATCTTTGGGTCAAAACCAACCAATATGTGAAATTTTTATTCTGCGAAAAAAGATAAATTCTTGTACTTTGGATCTCCGCTGTGATGGGTTGAGGACGGCAGATGACATGAACAGGAACATTTCATCCAGATTGATTTAGGCAGTAATGAACAAGCAAAGATGCACAGTGTATTCACATTGTTTTCTAAACCTGGAACAAAACCTCTGAATAATAAGAACAATTATGTATAATCATGTTTATTTTTGACAAAGCTTTTATGTAGAAATTGTTAAAAGGAATCAGCCTTTTACATTTAGTGTTGATTACTGGCATTGTGTCCTGTATTCATTCCACACAGATGCTGGTCGTTTTTAAGGTTAATCAGAATTACTGTCATTGAAAGTTTTATAATAACTATTCTATTGTTGGCTAAGGCAAAAAAGATACAAATATCTAATCACAGTTGTATAATTGTGATGGCGTTAGAGAAATGCACAGATCTTCTTGTCTGGCCAGTACTAGATTTCAGATATATTTGATAATTAGTTTCCAATTTTGACCAATGCCATTCTGATTCTTTTTAATACTATTTCCTTTTTATTAAACATATATTTGTTTACCCGTGACCAAGTCTTCTATTACAGGCAAATGCAAAATGGAAAACTTTAAGTTTATTAGAAAGATAAAAATTAACAAGGATAACTTTGCAATCCCTTTATTTTCTGTTGAGTTCATCCAATGAGGAATTCATGATTAATGTTTGTAATATTTACCTGTTGAATAAAGAGAAAACTGGAATGATCAGAGCTGAATTTAAACAGCTTCTCTCTATATATGACTCCATCAAAAAGACCTCCAAATCAAACCCACACACTGACCCCTAAAACACACACACTGACCCCTACAAACACACACACTCCAGAACTAGTCTAATAATAGCCACAGCTGCTTGACTCAGCGGCGTGCTGCGTGTGTTAGTGTCTGCTTGGATCACGGCACATTTGTATATCCATTCAAAAGAGAATGCAACATGAGTCATAGCACCACAGCGATCTCAACCAGTTTGTCCTTGTATCCATTAATTTTATGATACAGTGCCTTGCAAAAGTATCCACAGAACTGATTTGGTGAAACCTGCAGAAACCCTACATGATTATGTGGTATCAACCCCATTTTTAGAACCTATTTTGAAACATAGGTTTCAAAATAGGTTACTGAGGACTGAGTGGTCCTTCTGACCACTCAGCCACTGAGTGGTCAGAAGGAATCCACTGGTTGCTGAAAAATCAAACACATTTAAGTTTGTCACGAGCCATGCAGAAGAAGGCCTAAAAAAATGGAGCAGTTTGGTCATCACTCTACAGTAGGGTCAGGGTTTCCTCCAGAAAACTTGCTAGGGCAGTCCACCAGCGGCCCACCATGCTTTTCTGTTTAAAAATGTTAAGTTGGCAGGAAATTAGCCTAGATAATGATGTGTTATTGTATTGTTTTCTTGTGGCTTTGCAAAACGCATCATATTTTAACCTGTGGTTACTGAGGACCTGAACTGATGATATCCCTTGTTTCATTTGAACTGTCGACTTGCAGCTGAAGGTCAAAGTTTCCACTGAGGTTGCCGTTACTAACATGGACCTCTCTGTGGTGGACAAGGACCAGAGCATCGGCACAAAGACCACCAGGTCAGGAAACATGGCGGACCTCTGGAGCTGCTGCTCTGCACACCAAGAGGCAACATGTTTAACGGTGCTTGTTGTCTCTTCCTTTGGTCTGAACGCAGAGTGCAGTATCCCTCCAAAGCCAAGAGCTCTTTCACAGCAGACAGCCACCAGAACTTTGCCATGTCCTTCCAGCTGGTTGACGTCAACAATGAGCAGGAGCTCACCCCTCACCAGGTACGTAGCTGTACTCTGAGCTGTTGTTTCTGCTTTTATAATTACCGCTGTTATCGCTAAATTATACATCTGGTTGACCGAAAGTTGGAACTCATCACTGTGGTTAACACCCAATGCCTTTGTTGTCCCTATAAGACGTTTGTCCGGCTGCACAATCAGAAAACTGGCCAGGAGGTCGTATTCGTCGCCGAACCTGACAGCAAGAACCTCTACAAGTTCGAGTTGGACACGGCTGAACGGAAGTCGGAGTTCGATTCCATGTCTGGTACCTACTCTCTCTACCTCATGGTTGGAGATGCCACCCTGGAAAATCCCATCTTGTGGAACGTGGTCAGTGTTCATCCAGGCTTTGTTCTGGGAAATGGCGGTTTCTCATATCTTAAGTGTTGCTGAAACTGACTTGTAACCTCTCAACAGGCTGACGTCATCCTGAAGTTTGCAGAAGAAGAAGCTCCAGTCGCTGCTCAGCCAAAGACCCTTTATGTACCCAAACCAGAGATTCAGGTACTACCTCTGTTTTCTTTCAGTGTCTGTACATCCTTTAACAAGGCTTAAATTCATTAAACTAAAACTAAAGCCTTAGAGTGTCCTAAATTCATTAAAAAAAAAAAAAAAAAAAAAAAATATATATAAAAATATATATATATATAAAAATTTGCCA
>NW_015114420.1:106706-121430 GCF_001443285.1 Poecilia latipinna | reverse complement strand
AAGGCTTAAAATTTTTAAAATAAAAAAAAAGCCCTAGAGGGTCCTAAAATTCTTAAAAAAAAAAAAAAAAAATATATATATATATATATATATATATATATATAAATTGGCCTGAAATACATTAATCACAGGTCTTAAATTTTGTCGTGAATATGCAGTTTTTTTCTTACTGGACGTGTATCAGGCCAAAGTTTGAGTGGTGCGCAGACATCATCACTGCACTGTCTCTTGATTTGGTTAAAGCTACTGGTAACTAGCTGCTAATGCTAATTAGCCAGCAAAGTTTTTGTGTCCCTCACAGGTAAGTGTAACTATATCGCCAGTTAGCTGGACAATATTTATCTTCACCATTGATTAGCTTCTGTTGACAACCCATATGAGGTTACATGCAATCTGTGCATGTTGAGAACGGATAGGACAGTCAGTAAGTTCAAAGCCTCTTCCACATGTAGCCAGGAATGGGGAAATAAATAAATTTTTATCTATTTATATTTTAATATGCTATTTCAAAGTAGCTCAATCTATTTATCTGTCCACACACATGAACTTCCTGGGTCATGTTCATTTCTAACAGGACGTTGTGGTTGTTTTGAAGCAATCTAAGGCTCAGGTTTTTGCACTACGCTATACTGCGCCCTATGGGTTTGGCATGTTTAAAACAACGTTGAGAGGCGGATTTTTTAATCAATGTAATAGAGATATTGGTCTTCATAACGACACGGCTAAGTGAGCACAAGGCTTCAGTTTGACTCGTGTGAAATCTTTTTCTGTGCAGCATTTGTTCAGGGAGCCTGAAAAGAAGCCTCCAACGGTGGTTTCCAACACCTTCACCGCTCTCGTCCTGTCTCCGCTCCTGCTTCTGCTCATTCTGGTAATATTGAAAAACATGTTTAAAGTGTTTTTTTATTTTTTTTTATTTTTTTAATCTGTTGTAGTTCAGAAATCCATTTAGAAGCACCACTCGTATAGCATTCAGTATTTTTATATCCACAATCCCATTTTCAGTAAGAACATGGTCAATGGGTCTGTCCAGTGTAAATATAATGCCTTTTTTAATTTAAGAACACAATAGCGCAGTGTTGTCTTTTTTGTCTGCTAAGTGTTGAGTATTGTTGCTGCTAATAATAGTATTTTGTTAGCGATAAACCATTTGTTCAGCTCTTTTGTTTGCCGCTCTGACTGGAGAGTAAAAATGATCTCATTGTTAGAATTTTCCCTCTCTTTTGTAGTGGTTTAAGCTCGGAGCCAACATCTCCAACTTCAGCTTCTCTCCAAGCACCATCCTTTTCCATCTGGGACACGCAGGTAAGCTCACACAGTTTCTCCACGTTTGCTCCGCGAGTAACACTGTTTTTAATCATAGCATCATACAGAAATGGAATATGACGCAAATTGTTTTGCTAAAGGATTGATGCCTCTTGAATTTTCACATTTTCTCTAATTCTACAAAACCAACTAAATCTGACAGTGTGGCGTGTATTTTTCAGCCTGTCTGTAGTGATACTGTTGTAGAACAGCAGATCTTTTGAAGGTCTCTAACACCTATGTACATCTGGAGTCTGAAATTGTTGCTAAATTTTATTTCCAGGCTCAGTCTGATTAGTTTTAAAGTGAGTGCGTGCGTGTGTGTGTGCGTGCGTGCGTGTGTGTGTGCGTGTGTGTGTGCGTGTGCGTGCGTGTGTGTGTGTGCGTGCGTGTGCGCGCGCGCGCGTGCGTCTGAAGCAGAAATGCGCAAATACAAAAGTTCGTAACCTTTTGTAGGTTACAAAAAAAAGCCATTAAAATTTTAACATGTTAAATTCTGGGTAATTAATTGAAATGAATGTGTTAAAGTCCCGGCCCTAGTTGAAATATTTTGGTGTTTGGCTAGATTGTTGAACAATAATAATTTATGGACTATATATCTTCTGAAGATTATTGGTTGTACTTGATTTTGTCTTAGGGGTGTCAGGTGAATACAAATGTTTGCCCAATATTCAACATTTTTATTTGTAAAACATGTCTAAATATTACAGTCCAAGGAGCATGAGTAATTTTGCAAGATATTTTGTGACATTTTATTCCTATGGGAGCAGTAAGATGAAAAGGGTGCACATTCTTTTATTTTGACTCTACTATCTCTTAGAACAATAAAGTTCATCATGTGGCCCTTAATTAACTTAAAGTCTCCTGTTGTTCCAGCCATGCTGGGCTTGATGTACGTCTACTGGACCAACCTGAACATGTTCCAAACTCTGAAGTACCTGGCAATCATCGGCGGCATAACCTTCCTAGCAGGGAACCGCATGCTGGCCCAGAAAGCAGTGAAGAGGTAAGTATTCTGACGGAGAGTCCTTCACCCGGACAGAAAAGCCTCGCCCCCCATTCCTGATGACGAACACTGCTTCTGCTCTTTGTAATTCTTAGCTGCAAACCTGAAGGAAAAGAGCCTTCTCTGTCTGTAGCTCCCCTTTTAATGGGACTTCAAAGGATCATTTCAGTCCAAAGGTCTCTGCTAGAAGAAGAGCTCATGAATACAAGGAGAGAAGCATAGCAACAGAGGGGGCAATTTGCCCCCCATCAGTATGTAGAGCTCTTTTAGGGGCTGGAGTGAGCAATTTGCAGCCTGTGTCGCTGACTGAAGAGGTCACTTTGACTGCCCTCTCTTAAGCCAGCCCATTCAACCCCCTTTAAGCAAGGAGAAGGTTTCAGTCAATGATTTCCCTAATGTTGGACGTTTTGCTTCTGTCTTTTTAACCCTTCTGTCCGCACCTTGCTGTCTCTCTACTCCTTTTTCAGGATTGCTGCAGAGCAGAGTAGTAGGTTGGCAAAGTATAGGAGCCTTCGGTAAAGCCCCCCCTACTTTTGTAACATAAGAGTGGGTTCTGCTTCCAGGCTGAAGTAAGGGCGTCCTCTGAGACTGCATCCACACTGCATTTACCATAATGTGTGGCAGTGTGCATGGTTGTGTGGTGCTCTCATCCCCCACTCACTCACCCCATCATGACCATTACAACCAGAGTCCATAGCAGCAACGTAGTAATCCCTCCATTGTGATCTATACTCTACTATACAGTATGCAGTTCAGTTTTTTTTTTTTTTACATTTTTGAGACTCTATGCACTTTTTCTAAAATGCATGACCAGCTTCACTAGTTGGATTAATCCAGTCTGAATAATCACTAATGTTTTCTTTCTTTTCCCCCACAGAATGGAGAAAAAATAAGGACAAAAACATTCAAAGAAGAAACTGATGGTGGTCATTTCGTAATTTTATTTTTTTGGTTTGCTACAAAATCAGACTCTGGGGAAAAATGGCATGAATGTTCAAGAATCCAGTGAATGGTTTTAAACATGCAGTATGACTGTGTTGCCAAACAGAAAGGACAGACACCTTGGGACAAACACTGACGGATTCTCCTGCAGAGGGCGATAGAGCTACTGATCGTTGTCCAACACAGCAGAGTTTTTTCAGTGAATTTTTTGTGGTTTCTTGTTGAAAATTGGGTTGTCCTTTTTTTTTTTTTTTTTTGTACATTCCTCTTCGTTGATGCTCTGTGCCCTTTTTCACCTCAGAAAGGAGCTGCTGCTTGTTCTTCTTCTCAACAATTGGACATCGCACTGACACCCCAAAATAATATTAACTACGCTGATGGGTTTGCCTGTGATACTCTTATTTTCTACAGAAGATGCTCCCATGATGTGTTGATGACAAAAATATGATTTTGTAATGAAGATGGGAAAATAAAGAAGCTGAGGTGAATTTTATGCTTGTCTTTTATTAGTTCATGTGAAAAGAAGATAACTAAATGATTCTGAATGATCTTTCAGCAGAACATAAATTGAAAATTATTTTTGTAAAGTTTCTAAAAGATTCATAGATATGAATAACTAAATGATTACAGACATGTAACCTCTTTTTCTTCCAAAATTTTAGCGTAATGTCCATTATGAGCTTTATTGCATTCCTGTAACTGTCAGGCTACATCACCAATCAATGTCGCCTTTTTAAACAGGAAAACTTGTTCTGTCTATACTGCATAAAACATCTAGCGAGTAGTTTTAGAATCACTCTTCAAAAATCCATTATTTTGAACAGTAAGTGTTCAGTTTCAAGGCAAACTTACATTTTGTATGTCTTTCCCCCAATCCTGTCACATTCCTGTTGAAGTCCACTAGAGTAAAAGAACTTAAACTGGCCCTGAGGTTTACAGAAATACTAGTAATGACCAGAATTTGAGTAACTTGGTTCACCCACATCTACGTCTTTATTAGAGGGTCTGTGGTTCAGCCAAGCTAACCAACAAAGCTACAGCAGACTATTACAGTATAAGGGTCAATTCTTGTAGTGCAGAGTAACAGTAGGGTTTGAATCCTCAGGTAGAAACGGCTGTTAGCAGTAAATCATATTTTAACTGAATAAAACATTTAAGCTAGCATGCTCATGTTGAGGAGAAGCTATATTCTCATTAAAATTCACTTACAACACCAGGTGATGCTTCAGAAGAAATGGTTTTTCAATCTAAAACATTTTTTAACCCTAAAAACATTCAATATTATTGATGAAATTAAAATCAATTTTGTAGTGCATCATCTGTAAATCATTGTAGAACTAAACATGGATCCATGGATTTCCAATTTTTGGTAAGTTTGTCTCCTCGGCAACAGGAATCAATCAGGTACAGACACTTTCCTGCTGGAAATTTTTTATCTTACTTTTGATTTCCAGGCAGTCGCTATAATGTGTAGCTGTGGCAACAAGGTATTGTTTTTACAGCTGGAAGCAACACATTAGAATATTAAAAGTTCAAATAATACCTGAACTCTGACCCCAACTCACATATGAATTGAAATAGAAGCTGTATGGATTTACTTTGTGTTGCAGGCCAGGAACATCAGATGAAATGAAATGAAGTTGATTAACCAAAACATTGTTTATTTCACTTTGTTCACAATCCATTTTTTTTCTCCATACATGTTATCTTTTACTGATTCATGGTTATGCAAAACCATAATACCCTGCAGCACTGAAGTGCTATTCAATTATGGTCATGCCCAAAAGGAAAAAAAAATCCAACCCAGAGAGTTGATGTTGACAGCTGGGCTCAGTGAGGGAGAGTGGTCGTGATGATGTGAGCTGTGGGTGTGACTGAGCCGCAGGTTCAGTATAAACTGACCATGTATGCAGAGGGGGGCAAACAGCAGTGTTCCTGTCTCTTTTGTCCAGTTTTTCCCGGCAGTGACGGACGATGAGAGTGGAAGGCACAGAGTAGTGGCTCAGCAGGGACGCTCTCAATCTGCTTTAAAACTAGGTAACTCTCAACACACACACACACACACACTACACTACACTACACAAGTCTAACATGAACTGTTCTATTTTTGTTCCGTTTTTGCGTCTGAGGATACACATCTCCATGCCTCAAGTTAGTTTTTTTGTAGTTTTTTTTTTTTTTTTTTTTTCCAGTTGTGTGGTGACGCTGATGCTGGGAAACTGTGATTTCAGCGTTTTTTTTTTTTTCTTTTTCTAATGTAATTTCTACTCCTGTCATTTATCCTGGTAGTTCAGTGTTCTCCAGGACTGCGATGATGGAGAAAGCTGCTGTGCTGCTGCTGCTCTTCTGCTGCCTGGTCATGTCTTTGTCAGGCTCTCCGCTCTACCCGTCCATCAGGTACGTCTCAACATTCATGACTCGTTAAATCTTTATAGAGCAGTTTAAAGATAATTTGAAAGTTTTAGAAATTCCTCCCCACTGTTCGAGTCAGGTGTTTTTATAGAAACTACATTAGTAAAACAGAATTTCATCAATAATATTTTGTATATCATTTTAATCAGTGTTCTACAGTAGAAATAGCAGTTAAAAAAACTTAAAGTACAGTTCAAATTTTTTAAAGATGTATACACCTGAATTAAGCTGTAGAATTTTTTTTTACATTATTTTCCACATCTTCTTTTTAACTTAAATTTTTTAAAGGATGTTTTTGTAATTAAGGCATATGTTTCTCAATATGTATCCACCTATCACTTATTGGCAATTGGGCAATAGGTTCAGGAGGTAAATCCCAACATGCCTCTACCCAGCAACACTGTTGGTCAATCTGGACGATTGGACAGCGTCACTAAGCCAGAAAACGTAGGTCTCTGCAGCAGGCTCTTGCTCTGCCCTGTTGTTCCCCAGGACCCGCCTGTAGAACCCTCAAAGGTTCTGTAGGAAGCTGACTTCAGCTGCTTGTGATCAAGCTCTCAGTACTTTCGAAAAGACCGGAGCAACAACCGCATTTCTACAGAAGATGCCTCAGTCTGTTTATCCATCTACTGGTCTACCCTTCCATCACTCATGAAGAATCAGCTTGCCGGTCTGGAGCAAACACTGAC
Organism: Poecilia latipinna; assembly: GCF_001443285.1. Classification (NCBI taxonomy): domain Eukaryota; kingdom Metazoa; phylum Chordata; class Actinopteri; order Cyprinodontiformes; family Poeciliidae; genus Poecilia; species Poecilia latipinna. The sequence goes on along the minus strand of NW_015114420.1, from coordinate 115,076 downwards.
CCTCACCAGTCTGGAGTGAGACATCCACCACGGTCATTGATGGAAGACACCAACAGAACCACGTCCTCTCCAAGAAGCAAATGAGATCCTGAGATTCCCAAACCAAACTCCCTCCTCTCCCAGACTGCTTTGGTATCCTTGTCTATGAAGCCCACAGACAGAAAAGAGGCAGAGTGCAACACACAGATTTCATATCCCTAACATCCACAGTTGAGCTGAATATCTACCATATAAGCTCCTCCACCAGATGTCCCCATTTCACCCATTTTACTTGTTTGGGCGCCACCTGGTGGCGATAAGTTGGTGCCTCAAATCCTCTCTTCACCCAGACTTTCCGCAAAAAATTAATGGATTACTAAAATAGTACAAATAAAAAATAAAATAAAAAAAAAACATCTATTCTGATAAGGTGGCATGTAAACATTTTCCGTCACCACTGTAGCTAAGTTGCAACAACACCTTGGGATTAATAGAGTAAAATTTGCTCACTAGCTCCAAACTTCCTCGCTAGCAAGTTTGTCTTTAGGATTAGCACTGTATCCAAACTAGTTAAAGCTGGGAACAAATGTAAATTCTTGCTCCAACATAGTAACCTTGTCAACCACAAATTAGAGAATTTATATTTAATTTCTTATTCAAATCAATAAAGTCTTTTTGGATTGAATTGAATTAATGTTTCTGTTTGGTCACTACAACAAATGAGAATAACTGACTGAAGTAATATCTTCATTGATGTTTATTGAAACATTACTAAACAATATGCTTACAAACTAATATGATTTAAATGATTTTAAATGAATACTTTTTATGGAGTAACATAAATTCTAAACAATTTAATATCTCATTTGTTTGAGTCAATAAAACTCCAACAACAAAGATATTTATGAGGTGTCATTTGTAAAGTTAGTCAAAAACTAATATAAGAAAAAAAAATGGGGAGCATTTTTCAAAGTCATATTATGCCCATGTTTATTATTATTGTATAAATGTCACAACTTCGAACTAAATACCTACGTCTGAGTTAACTGTTCAGTCTGAAGTTAAATATTTAGCGTGCTAACTATTTAGTTTGAAGCTAAATATTTAGTTTGTAAAATTACTGTGCTAATTAGTTTGAAACTGTGATACTTAAACATGAAAATATGATTGTTTTTAAATTATTTTACTGCAGGAACAGTAACACAATTTATTGCTCCAAACTTTGACTGTGTAACTTTACAAACGGTAACCTATAGATATCCAACAGTTTTCAACCAGGTTAAAAAAGAAAAAGGATAAAATAGACAAGTCTACATTCATGCCTAATGCAAATGTTGTTTTGAACTTTTCACCACTTACTTTGCCTGTCATGCCTTTGTCCTCTGCTCTTGTTATGCAAAGAAGGGTCAAGATGTCTGAATTAGTCACTGTAGTTACGTTGTTCCACTAGCATCTTAATCATGTTGTCCAGCGCTCAGGCAGCAGAACATGTCATTTGACAAGGACAAGAGCATTTTGTAAACCCCAAGCACGGTTTAGCATCTAACATGAAAATGACATTTAATAAGGAAGGGCGTGTTTGGAATTCAGTATCAGACATTCAGGAAGAATATGGTGATGTCTGACAGGTTTGGCCAAAGGGACACGTCCATCCTCATGACCTCTTCCCTGAAGAATCCGGCAGAACAGCAGGACGAAGACAGGATCCCTCTGAGGGACGGAGAGGAACTGCGGTGCGTATGGCTGTTATGTTTGGCCAGATTTGGTGAAGACTAAGAAAATGTGTCTGGAAAATCTCAAATTGTGGGCAAATCAAACCGAAGTTACACTCACTGATGCATTTGTAAAGTAAAGCTAAGAAAATCATTGTCCATTAAAGCAAACTGATTTCAGCTTCCCCCTTCTCTGATCTTTAGCTCTGAACGTCACGCTGACGCCATCTTTACCAACAGTTACAGGAAGGTCTTGGGCCAGATCTCTGCCAGGAAGTTCCTTCAGACCATCATGGGCAAACGGCTCGGGTAGGCAGGGGTGTCTGTGTGCAGAGCGTGTTAGTCACTGCAGAGCTTCATTGTCAAACTCCTATTGTGGCCATCAATGTGCTCCTTTGCAGAGATGAAAGTGAGAGCTACATGAAACGTCAGTCAGACATCTATGAGGGGACGTTTAAAGAAGATCTCACATCCATCCAGAGCGATCAGAGGTACAGAGGAGGGCGGGGGAACGTCATGAGGCCCAGGTGAAGAAATACCTCAGGCTTTAAAATCTAAATCCTCCCTCAGTGATATGTTGTTGTTGAAACTAACTTAAATACTGATTCTCTACAGAAGTTGAGGATTAACTGAAGAGTGGGAGCCATCACTGATTGGGTTCTTTTGCTTTATCTAATGTATTCTCTATAAATAAAGTTAGTAATATTGTCTTTTGTTAGTCATTATTAAAAATTACATTGTTAATAATAATTATTATTTAAAACTGTGAGGACAACCTACGTTTGGTGTCATTCCTGGGAAGGACGGGATCATTCCAACCAGCAGATTTGATTTACCTCGACTTGCTTTGTTTCATTGCAAAAACAAACTTTAATGTGATATATTAGGATTTATGTGACAGGACTCCAGAAGGTTCAAAACTGTAAAGTGGAAAGGAAATTATGTATGGATTTCAAAATCTTTGCAAATAAAACTTTAAATGGGTTGTATGAACAAACTGATCTCCTTTTGCTCTGAAACTGTGAACTCAAGTCCAGGTTAACCAATAAGAAGTAAGGAATGGCCACCAGGGCATGAGAGGTTTGTGAGAGAACATAAGTGAAGAAAACATGAAGACCAAGGAACACATCACACACATCAGGGTTAAAGGGGCAGTATAATGTATTTTCGAGGCATAGAGCAGCATTTTATGGTGCAATGAAATAACGAGGTTACTTTCGTTGTTATAAAAATGCTACAAATATCAAAAATGGCTTAAAAGAAATTTGACTTTGTAACTTAACACCTTAAAATTGAGTTCTGTCTCTTTAAGAAGCTCCTGCTCTTTCTGAAACTCTGCCTTCAGGAAGTCATCACAACATGGCTCCTCTATTAACCCTTTAACAATATTTTTTACCATCGTTGCTCTGAGAAGTAGATCCTATAATGAGCTCAGCAGATGCATCAGTTCCACCAGGTGTTGCTCATTGCTGCTGGCTAGTCTGAAAGATCTTAGAATCTGTGACTCTGAAAAGGAGCTGTGCCTTGTAGGCAGAGATAGGTCCACCCACTGATTTTGCACAATTAAATGGTTGCCACAGGAAATTAAAGGATTTCTCAAACATGCATCAAAGAATCAAAACAACTCTCCAAGTATGTTGATGAATGAATAACATAATAACATAACGTAAAGCTAAAAAAACAGCTGATTTTACTATGTACTGCTCTTTACAGCTCATGAAGCAATCAGTCCAAGCTTTGAAAATCTCAGAGCATTCCAGTTTATCTATTCTTCAATAGATAAACTGGAAACCTTCCAAGGCAAGACTGTTTACCTAAGGCCAGGAAATGAGAACATTAGCCAGAGAAGTAGCCAAAATGCCTACAGTAAACTTTGGAGGTGCTGCAGAGACTCTTGGCTCAGGTGGGCAGTGTGTTGATAAATATTGGTGGTGTTCTCTACAAGTCTGGCCTTTTTTTGAAGAGTGGTCAGAAGAAATCCATTGTTGAGCGATAAAACATAGGAAGCCATGTTTCCCGTTTGTCACAAGTCATGCAGGGAACACTGCAAATATGTGAGAAAAATAGAGACCAACCTCTTGGTTGACATGACTATGTGTTACTCCTGTCAGCATGCTGCTTGGTAGCTTTCTTGTTTGACCGTAATTTAACCCATCTTTGTTGTTATAAAACCTAACCCAGACTGCCAGGTCAAATGCTTAACCCAGTTCAGTTGGAATAAATGAACCCTCTGCTGGTTCTGTTAATCTTTGACCCATATATGTGGTTGGAAAATAAAGGTATCACCTACGGGATTTCCCCCTCCCCACCTCTCTTCCCCCTCCGAAATATGAAGGTTGTGAGCTGCAGTGGGAGAGACCAGTGAATTCTGTATTTAAGTTTTTGCACAGTAAGGTGGGTCCAAGCTGGAAAGAACTGCTCTTGTTTTTGCAGAACAAAGAACAAAATTCTCTATTCTGGCTGCTGGGTCATTTGAACTCAGCAGTTTTTAAAGACATAGTTGATAAAAGTATGACCATAATATTGAGGCAGCACCCTTACCATTCTTACAGATAAAACAACTGTCCATTACAAAAACACTGTGAAAAAGCATTTATTCCGACAGGTGATATAAACAAGAATATGACCAAAAATGACAGGAACCGTAATGAATTCATATAAGTAAATAGTGTAGCTAAATAAGTATAGTGTAATTGCAAAACTTTAGGTCAATTTTCGGGGATATGAAATTAATCTAAATAAAAGACAGCTTCAGTTAAATTCCCCCTTAAGTTGTCAGGAACCTTGTTTAGTGGGACATTTTAGAGACGGACTGCAAATACAGACGTACTGCAGGTCGGATCAGTTCGCAGGATGCAAGAGGATTCTCCGTCTTCCTCTATGTCATCGTCACAGGTTGTTGTTACAAAACCTAGAACACTCCAAACCAGTTGGAATTTTGTCCTTCCATTCTTCAGAAAATTGTCCATATTTGATAACGTTTTAAAAAAATATGCATTAAGCCGACCAATTTCCTCTTGTTTGCCAATAACAATAGTTGCCATCTTTTTTGTACTCTTGTAGATGAATATAGGCAAAACCTATTTATCAACATTCTGCTTGTACCTTAAAGTGTAGAATTTGCGTCACCGTTTCACAGTGGCCACTGTTATTATCGTACGGTGGCATTTTATAGTTTAGACTGGTAAACAGTATTGTGACGCCGTTTGTCTGGAACAGAAGGTGACTCCTCTTGCTTGGAAACATCTTCGGTTGCACGTTACGTCGGGAACCTGTATGACATTTACTCAGATTGTTTCACCCCTTTATTTTTGTAACTTATGACACAGGAGTTACAAGTGGTGGATAGTAGCTCTACATGTTGCTGAATAAATTTAAAGCTCTGAGTTTTATTGCACAGGAAGCTCTTAAACAAGCATGAGGACTGTAAAGCCCTTCCTTTGCGTCTCCAAACACTGGGCTCCTCTCAGGTGGCTCTCCAAACCCAGAAACTGTTCAGATGCAGCCAGACCCAGCTCAGCAGAGAAGAAGAAAGTTGTCTCTGACAGCTTCAGGAGACAGGTAGCTTCCGGCCCGCGTCTTCAGGACTTTATTAAATCTCCAGTGACTCTGGCTGTAAATTGCGAACACACCGACGAACATTATCTTTCTGAGGACTTGGGGCTGCTTGGGGACGCAAGGAAAGGTTGGTGGCGTGTGCACGACTGACAGCTTCCACCAGCTTTACATTCAATGGTTTTGGAGTGTGTGTGTAATGACTGCTTACCTCATTTCAGTGTATTTTGAAACTTATGGATGCCAGATGAATGTAAATGACACAGAAATAGCCTGGTCCATACTGCAGAAGAAAGGCTATCAACGGGCAGCTGATTTGAATCAGGTATTTATTATTAAGTTCTAAGTCTTTCCATGAAACAAACTTCCAGAGAAGCATAGCTAGCTTATGATTACACAGTTGTTCTAATTTCCTGGTAAGAAATTGTTAAAAGAGGTGGCTGTTTAAAAGCAGAGCTTCATCCCACATATGCACAGTTTGGTACATAAAGCATTTTATACATTGTTCCTGCAGGGGAAAAAACCCTCAAATCTCTGTCATTTGCTTTTTTCTTTTGAAAATCAACTTTACCAATCATCCTTCACATGGTTCTGAGGTTTCCTTGTTACTTTGATCAAACAGCATGAGTTTATATAGGAGGAAGTTGTTTCGTTCATTTCATGAAAAGTTAAATTTTTTGGAGATACAAGGTTTGTGTTCAACAGCAGCAAATCGATATCAATAACTTGACGGTGGCTGGATAAATGACTCAACCCAGACATCAGCAGGTGTCGGTCATGCTGTCTAAACCAATCAAAATGCAGGACAAAAAGGTTAAAATACGTTGTAGCGGGACACCTGATGCCCTGATGTTAGTCAGACTCAGAATACCAATAGTTTTTGATAGCTTTTCTCAGTGATGTTGCTAACTAGCTACACAAGGCAATAACAATGTTATAACAATTTAACAATCTTTCTTTAGACTCTAAGATTAGAGTCTAAAGTCTCAATGCTTTTTAGAGTCTAAAGAGCATTGAGACTTTAGAATCTCAATGCTCTAAAGTTTAGAGCATTGAGACTCTAAAGGAACATGTTTTCAGAAATAGCTGTCCCTGTGTGTGTGTGAGATAAATGCCAGACACAAACCAATAAGGAGTGGACATGAATGTCAGAGTGGAGACAGAACACAATGTTTTTCACTTTTTAACCCTGTTTAGTTAGTGCTATTTTTTTGTCTCTTCTAGGCAGATGTTGTCCTCCTGGTGACCTGCTCTATAAGGTGAGCTCCTTCAGGTACATATAGTGGACCCCTAGTATTTGCAGGAGTCATGGACCACAGCGGCCCTCAAATTGCTAAAATCCGCAAATACTTGAGACCACGAAAAACGCCCATTTCCATAGTTTTTATAACCTAAAACTCATGTTAAGTCGTCTACAATAAGTCACAAGTATTGTCCAGTTGCCAGGTTCAAAAGGAATACAATAGAAACTAAGGTGAATGCGAACTGAAATTCCAACAGCAAATTCTTGCTCATTTCCTGCCTCTGGCAGGAAATGAACAAGAATAACTATTGTTTTAATAAACAATAGTTTATTAAAATAAAATACATTTTAGCAAAAATATTAATAACAAGCTGGCATAATGTAAATATGTAAACCCTTGTGCTGTTGAATTCAGTGTTTCAGTTAATCATTTTAGTCATTGAAATGTCTTTTCAGTTCACATTGTTTTCTGTTCAGTAGTTAGAGTTGTTTCCTTGATTGCGTTTGCAGTGGAAAGCTGGTTCTTTCAGTGAAAGTTCAGCTACAATCCAGGAATCCAATCCAGTTTTCTTAATTGGCCAGTAAAAAAAAACTAACCAACAGTTACATTTTGACACCAAATTTACCTCAATATGCATTAGTCTGTATGGTGGAAACTGCCTTAGCTCTGCCACAGAAGCTAACACCAACAGTCTTCCCTTCGTACAGACAATTAGCGTTAAGGGAAATAAATGGCATTCCTGGATTGGCTGCTTCGCAAACGTCCAGAAATGGCGCGTCAACTAGCATTATGTCTGGGCGTTTCAGATTCCTAAGCTGTATTTTCTTTACATGTTTTTAGATAAACTCAATGAACAAAAATGCAAGCAGGCAAATTTTCTACCAGTAATTTGATGTTGCTTTCCACAGAAACTTCTGTAATCGCTGAACCACAAACTTGGGGTCCACTGTACTCTATTTTGAAAAGCTCTTTATTTGTTCCTCTTGTACAAATATATGACTTCATGGTCAGATTAACAGAAGCGACGAAACTCTTTCTCTAGAGAAAAGGCCGAACAAACCATTTGGAACAGACTCCAACAACTGACGGCCATGAAGAAGAAACGATTAAAGACCAACTCGCCAATGAAAATAGGGATTTTAGGTAACATAATGTACACATCTGTTCGACTCTCCGATGTTGCAGTAGTATTCAGACAGCTGTGTTTGTCCAGGCTGCATGGCTGAGAGGCTGAAGACTGAGCTGTTGGAGCGGGAGAAGCTGGTGGACGTCCTGGCTGGCCCTGACGCCTACAGGGACCTTCCTCGACTTCTTGCCGCCGCCGCTGGAGGTCAGCAGGCGAGCAACGTGCTGCTGTCTCTGGAGGAGACCTACGCAGACATCATGCCCGTCCAGCATGCCAGTCAGGGCCGCAGTGCTTTTGTGTATGTTGCTTCTCTATTTTGTCAGAACTGACCACCCGAATCAGTTCTTAACGTTTTTTTTCTTCCTGTTTTGTTGCCGACAGCTCCATCATGCGAGGCTGTGACAACATGTGCAGTTACTGCATTGTTCCCTTCACCAGAGGTAGAGAGAGGAGCCGACCTGTCAGCTCCATCCTGGAAGAGGTTCAGATGCTCTCTGACCAGGTAAATCACCACCCAACACCCAAATCAACCAGCCCTGCTCAGTCCTCTTCTATACTCCTGCTGTTGGAATCTGCCTCCTCCACTCCATTGCTGCTTCTCCTTCACGTCAACCACACGCAACTTCTGTCACCACAAGCCCCCACAAATATGCAACCTGTATCAGAGTGTCCACGCATCCTTAAAAAGTCTTAAAGGGGAAGTATTATGTGACTTCCAGCCACATAGTGTCATTTTATAGCAGAATCAAGTAAC
>NW_015114420.1:80869-103234 GCF_001443285.1 Poecilia latipinna | reverse complement strand
CAGATGCACAGTTCTACCGGCTGTTTGCTAATTGCTCCTGGCTAGTCTGAAGGAGCGGGGTGGAGGTGTCTTGTGTCTTGTTAGGCAGAAACTCAGAAGGTTGGAAATTGCAGCTCCAAGGAGATTTGTCCTCAAAAGAGGAGCTAAGTCGACTCAGGTGTTTTGCGCAGCAGAATGGTTACCATGGAGATTAGAGGATATCTCAAACATGCATGAAAGAATTAAGGCAACACTCCAGGTATGTGCCAGATGAGGGAATAACATCATAACATGATTTAAAGCTAAAAAAAAATGATCGTACATAATACTGTCCATTTTAATTCTTGTATCTAAAGGCCTTAAAATGTCTTAAATTCATAAAAAAGAAACAATTAATTTGACCTTAAATATGTTAATCTTAAATTTTGCTGTGCCAGGACTATTTAATTTTATGTCGTTTTTTTCTCACTGGACTTTCTTGTCAGTATTATTAGTAATATTAAACACAATAGTGGTTTTCTCAAACATTATGTAACTTTTGACATATTTATAAAATAACAAAACAGGAATCTAGTAGACCGCTGAGTAAAAAAATAAAATATGAGAAAAACTTGGTCCCTGTTTAGCATAGAGACGAAAACTGTCTTTTAAAGACAGGTTAACATCCAAGTCAGTGATGTTCAAAGTGCGGTGTGGGGGCCATTTTTGTGTCCGTCTGAATAATTTTGTGGGCCCCCAGACCACAGTCCTACAATTGAGCGACTCTGGGCTGCAAGTGTTGGTAGATGATGCAGATGGAGATTTTTAAAATATTTTTAGGGCAACATTTTGACAGACAAAATATATAATTCTAAAATAAAATGCAAAGTAAAAGATCACTTATTTATAATGTACACATAGAGAGTTACGAGAGGAGCCAGTTGAGGTGGCTCGGGCATCTGGTCAGGATGCCTGCTGGACGCCTCCCTGGTGAGGTGTTCCGGCCACGTCCCATTGGGAGGAGGCCTCGGGGAAGACCCAGGACACGGTGGAGGGACTATGTCTCTCGGCTGGCCTGGGAACGCCTTGGGGTTCCCCAGGAGGAGCTGGAAGAAGTGGCTGGGGAGAGGGAAGTCTGGGCCTCCCTTCTGAGGCTGCCGCCCCCGCGACCCGACCCCGGAGAAGCGGAAGAAAATGGATGGATGGATGGATGGATGGATGGATGGATGGATGGATGGATGGATGGATGGATGGATGGATGGATGGATGGATGGATGGACAGACATAGAGTTTCTGCAAGTATCTTCATTTTGTGGTAAATGGAACCACAAACATTTTACTCAAACTTTTAGTAAACTTTTACTCAAAACCAGACCTGACTAAAGAAAGCTTTTTTACTTAAAAAACAAAAATCTTAACATCATAAATTACACAAAAAACACCAAAGGTATATAACATCAGTTATAATACATGAACATGTAAGAAAACCTTTAGGATCAGCACTCATCCCAACGTGTGTTTGTGTGTGTGTACCATGTATTTGATGCATTATGTGGACCATTTTTCTGACATGTACAACATTGTGGAAACCCACTGCTCCTTGTGGGGACCAAAACCTGGGCCCCACAAGGGGAAATGCTGTTTTTAGGTTACATTTAGGACTAAGGTGTGAGTTAAGTTTGGAGTAAGGTTAGGCTGTAGAAACGAATAGAAGTTAATGGAAAGTTACCACAAAGATAGTGAGACAAACTTGAGTGTGTGTTTGTGTTTGTGTGTGTGTGTCTGTGTATGTGCCAGGGTGTGAAGGAGGTGACTCTGCTGGGTCAGAATGTGAACAGCTACAGGGACACATCAGAGGTTCAGTTCTGCAGCTCGGAGCGGACCAAGCTGAGCCGCGGCTTCAGCACCGTCTACCGAGCCAAACAGGGAGGCCTGCGCTTCTCCGACCTGCTCGACCTCGTGTCGCGCATTGACCCCGACATGAGGATAAGGTTCACTTCCCCCCACCCCAAGGATTTTCCTGATGAGGTACATCCCGCACGTCACGTTCTCTCTGGATGGGAATGTGTTCCCGTTGATTTCCTGTCAAACACAAAGGTTCCACTAGAGAAAATAATACAGTTCTGTTGAGCTATTGCTGTTTAACCCAGGATGGTGAGTTCTGGTGTATGATGGGTTCCTCCAGGTTCTGCAGCTGATTGCTGAGCGACAGAACGTTTGTAAGCAGATCCACCTTCCGGCTCAGAGCGGGAGCAACCAGGTCCTGAAGGCCATGCGCCGGGGGTAGGAAATCACTGCCACCATTTGTAGGCCTGTCACAATAGGCAACAAATCAGTTAATTGCATGATAAATTGAAACTAACTCAATAATTTCTATTTGTATGATTTATCATTTTTCTTTTTTTTTTTGTTTTCTTTTTTTTTTTTTTTTTACCAAAAACTGGATGACAAAAGTCCTTTGTCTCAACTAGCCCTTTTTTTGAAGGACAATGTTGTTTAAAAATAATTCATAATTCATTTTAAATATTGTTTCTGTTGTTCTGTTTAATTGTTCATTCGAATTTGAGAATGTGTTCTCGCATTACTTTGCCATTAGCATTTTATTACTTGAAATGATCTCAAATCAGCAATTTCATCATTTATCACAATAACTTCTGGGACTAAGTATTGTCTGTCAAAATCTATTATGGTGGCATTTTAAAATAACAGCTGGAGGATTTTGTTTTATGGAATCTTTTTATATTGGACTCTACTTTTCCTGCTCAGTTACACAAGAGAGGCCTACCTTGATCTGGTGGACAATATAAAGCAAATCATCCCAGGTAAGCAACTAGAACCACTTTGATTTATCTTCTGTCACTTCGTATTACTAAATAAGATGTTTGTCTTATGGGAATCTGACCATAACTGCACAGAAATAACATTTATAAACCAGTTTGATGTGTTTGGGGTCTCAGTCACCTTCAAGCCAACCATTAAAAATGTTAAATTATTATGAAATTTATTCTGATGATGACTACGTGGAAACATCCGACCTGTGCTGTATGTTGCTTTACATAAATACGGCTCTGTTGTTCTCACAAAAATGTTGAATTGCAGTTAAAGTTGTATAATCCGTTCTGACGCCTTCGCTGCAGGAGGCCGACCCTGCACCCATCGGGGAGCGTCGTTTACTGCTGACTCAGCCAATGAGAGGGCAAGAGACGTCAGCGTTTATTCACTTTTAGAAAACGAATGAAAAGAAAAAGAAGTACTAGAGTGAACTACAGACGGCGCCGCTGTAGCCCTCAGCTTTCAGCCTGCAGCTGGACAGAAGCTGCTGCTTCAAAGGAGTTTAAAGATGTTCCAAATATGTTTGATGGTCTGACAGTCTAATCAAAGTGCACAAGGAATTACACAGGTGTAGTTTTTGTTTTTTTATTTGTAAAAATAACTAAAAAGATAGTTACACTAAACCCAAACCACGAATCATAAACATTAGTTCTGATAACGCTGAAGCGTTCCACCAACACTGTGTTGAGTTTAAGCTGATACTAAAATGTTAACTTAAATTCAAATGACGTCTGCCCTTGAAAGACTTGAGCACCAATGTAATTTTGACATTATAGTTAACATGTTCAATAATGTCCTTAGAAATAAAGTTATTGGAGGGAAACTAGAGAGCGATGGGAGGAAACAGAACGGCTGTGTGTTCAAAAGAAGAGCAGGAACATAAACATCTAACTTCTTGAAAAAAGTCTTCATGTCAATAACTAAAACTTGAGTACAGAGGTTTACAAAACAGCCAAGTGAATTAATGTCTTAGATGTTTTCAGGAACAATTAACTTTGGAGAAACTAGGTATGCTAAATGCTAGCAAAGTTACCGAAAGCGCTTAGCTAAAAATTAGCTCTACTATTAGTGCATTAGGGGAAGTGTGCCCAACACTGTTAGTCACAAAAATATTTTCATTCAAAGTTAATACAACTTCAAGCTGTTTTTGAGGATGATTGTTAAAAACAATCAAGAGTTCCTCAGAAATCGCATGGATTTCTGAGGAATCCATGCTGATCAATGGATAGGGAACAATCCTTTGATCAGCATTGTGGTGTTGGCTTCATAGGTTTTCTTTTAGTAAGTTTCTGTAAAATCCGATTGACTGGTGATCTTCATTCTTATGCGTCAGACGTGAGTCTCAGCAGCGACTTTATCTCAGGCTTCTGTGGTGAAACGGACGACGACCATCAGCAAACTCTCTCCCTGATCAGAGAGGTGGGCTTCAACGTGGGCTTCCTGTTTGCCTACAGCATGCGAAAGGTAAGCTCCTGCTGAACCGCTGCAGTGTCGTGCTTTGTGGTATTTACTCTTTCGTCCCGCTCTCTTTCAGAAGACGCACGCCTTCCATCGGCTGCAGGACAACGTGGTGCCGCAGGTGAAGCAGCGCCGGCTAGAGGAATGCATCAGCGTTTTCAGAGAGGAAGCAGAGAGAGTGAACGCTGCTGTCGTTGGCAGCACGCAGCTGGTGCTGGTGGAGGGAGTGAGTACTTCACTGACCGCATGAAAAAAGCTGAAACTTTTTACATATCTGATCAGGGTGTGACTCAGTCGCCTCGATCATCTATTTTTGATTTCCCACCCTGTTTAACCCTTGCAAAAATATTCACACCCCTTGACATTTTACATTTTTTTTTCTCAGTAAAATCCAAATCTTTGTTGCATTTTATATGTATTTTAGAAATGAAGGAGGCTCAATAAAATGTATGTTACATTTTAAATATCATTTGTAGAAAGATATTCAACACCCCTGTCTTGTTTTAATTCCACTTTGCAGTTATTGTATTGCGTTGGTCTGTCACAAAACAACAAGATTAAAATACTTTTCTAAAATAATGGCCTAAGTTATTTTTTGCCAGATGTGATTTTTTTTCCCTGTAACATGTTTTGGAAAGAAAGAGGGAGAATGATTTTCTTTTTTTTTCTTTCCCAAAATCTGTTTTGGCAAAGAATGACTTAGGCCATTGTTTTAGGAAGGTGATGATATTCAGGTTGTGGTTGGATCGTGATAAAATCTGAGAAACTACAATCACATTTCATATGTGGGTTTAAAACTAAAAGGTTCACATTAAAATGAACATGAAAACAGGACAGTTTCTATTTCAGTGGAGCTGAATTCAGTGATGGGAAATGTGATCTAGATTATCTCCTTCAGAAATGAATATATTGACATTTCTGATATGATCATTGTGTGCAACAGCAAAAGTCGTGTATCTGTGCAGGGTTACTTTAACCTGTTACCAGGCAACGCCGCTCAACTCTGCTCTCCATTTATATTAAGGAAAGTAAAAGATCTGCTGAGGATCTGTGTGGGAGAACTGATGGGAACATGAAAGTGATTTTCCCCAAAGAAGATGTTGCCGTTCAGGCTTGTGTGTCTAACACCGCACCAATCCGTGGGGGAGACTATGTGCTGGTGAAGGTAGGATGGGTTAGCTTTCATCTCCACATATAACTGGAATCTGTTCAGAAACTCAACAGATTCTGAACAGATTCAGAATCTGTTGTACTTTAAAGCTTTCATTTAGGTTTAAAGTACAACAGATTCAAGTCAACATCTCAGACCATTGAAGCATTTTTTCTTTGTGGTATGGAGCGTTGTTCTGCTGGAAGCCACAGCCAATAGAGAACAGTTTCTATACTGATTGGTCTGCAGCTCAAACTGAAGTATTTGTGTTAGAACCAGCTTTATTCTTTTTAGTAATTTGTCCTGCATTAGTTTATCAGATTGGACCAAAGTGGCTGGACTTCATTCCCAGTCTGTATCTATTATGGTAAATGTGAACATTTCAACATTTTACAGTAACTGCAGTATTAGAGATGGTGTAAGGGTAGCCTTTAAAAGTAGTTAAACTCGCTCAAATTCTTGATTCCTGATCCTAACACAGAAACTTACATGAACTAAAACATGAACTTTGATAATAAAGGGCTCCCACAATAAAAAAATAAATAAATTTCACATTAAGATGATGACAAACATTTATTAGAACCAATTCAATCATTTCCACACTGATCACATTAGATACAATGATTACAAGTTTCTTGTCAGTAGTTTGACATCATAGTTTTCACAGTGAGAAAAATCCCTGAACCATAGAATTAAATAATTGAATGTCATTTTCCTATTGAAATGTACAATAAAAATACAATTTGAGTGGAAGTATTTGCTACACCTGCTACATTTTCAGTCTGGTACATGTCACATCTGTACAGCTGGATAATCTGACATGTCAGTAGTCTGGTTTCTGCTACATTCAGTCTGATGTCTCCTGTCTGTGTAGATCCTGTCAGCCGGCTCCCAGAGCCTGAGGGGCCGGGCCCTCAGTCACAGCTCCCTGAGATCAACCGCGACCCCCAGCTGTGATGGATACAAGTGATGCTATAAACCACTATTTAATGTTCAGCTTTATACGGTTTTATCATCAAGATCAGTTGTATTTATTTGACTAAAATCCAGTTATTTATTATGATAAATAATTGTTTATAACTATTGCCTGTGTCTGATTTCTGTTTTTTCCCCTCAATGAATTTGATTGATTGGTTACAGTGACACAGGAAGGAGATTCTGCAGGAGAACTGTTCAGATCAGCACATTCACAGAATCATTTCACTTAGCCAGAAACTTTCAAACAGAATTTAGCTAAAGTCATCAGCTGAGAGGTGCTGCAATCTGCTTTGGAAGGAGTGAACTATTCCTGAGACGGAATAATAGAGGGCACCAGTTCTACAAACATCTCATCTACAGTTTTTAGGAGAGTAAAAAATAAAATAAAAATCACACAAATGTAGAAAAACAAGTCCAAAATGAAAATAATTTTGACAACGGTTTAAAAGAAAAAAAAAGAAAAACACAGTATTCTTCCCATCTTTGGGTCTTTGCTGTTCAACCTGTGAAGTTAACATCTGTCCCGATCAGCATGTAATCCTGCAAATAAAACACAGAAAAGAAAGGTTTCTCAGAAATCAGTGGGTTTCAACACTTTTATGTAGAATATGATTCTGATCTCTGCCAAAGTCAGAACAGAAAATATCACATCTCTAACCTTCATTATTTGAAGCTGGGGGTTCACAAGGTTCATTTTTCCGAGTGCAGGAAGTGGGTAACCCTTATCAAGTTGAACTGTAAAAGAAAAATCAGGTTGGGTTCAAATCAAATCACAAACCTTCCATCCTGAAGACAGATTCATATAAATACAACCACTGAGTTGTTCATGTCATGTATGGAAATCCTTAGGTAACATGTCAATTCATTAAAAGCCAAGATTCCTACTTTCTGAGACGAGTTAACTAGATTAGCAACAGTGCTAACACTAAAGACAAACTTGCTAGTAAGCTGAGCTAACCCTGAGGTAGTCAATCGTAATTACCAAAGGATAACGTTTGACAGGAACAATGTCTTTTCACTGACATTTTATGTTGATCCCAAACCAGCTCTTACTTCTTAACATCCAGAACAAACAGACGCAAAATAGTACAAATGTAATTACTTTAGCTGAGTAAACGTATTTTGGAAACCATTTAGATTGTTTAGTTTTTTGTACGTAGCTGTTAAACTTAATACAAAGGCGTACTGATTATGATTGCTTTTACAGATTTATGAATTTTCTACCAGGCAGTAACACTGTAGCCTCCACATGTTAATACAGGTTAGCATGAAGACTACTTATGGCAATACTACAAAAGTATTTAAAGGTCCACTATTTACTTCTCACATGTTTCTGTCCTTCCATTTGGGTACCTACTGCTAATAACAGCCCAATAGGGGGAAAAAAGCTGTTTTTTGGGAATAAATAAACACCAAGTTTGTTCAGCTGGTTTCGCCGTACAGTGGCTGCTGGAAAAGGTAGATGTTTTGTTGTCTGCTGCAATACAGACAATGTGTCTAAGCATTTTCTCAGAGTCACATAAAGCAGAGCTGTGTGGCTTCATTTTAGTTTGCTTGGGATGTCCTTCCAGTATTGCTAAAGAAAATTGTAGTTTGCGCCAGTCAGTTTAGGAATGATTCCTCTGAAAACTACACGACAGAATTTGCCCAAATACTGGGACTGAAGGAAAGTGAGATTTGTTCGTCACAAATCTGCAAATGATGGCTATGTCAGTATAAATAAGTGCTAAACAAGCAGATTTCTTGTTTTAAAAAGGTATGAAACGAGTTATAATGAGATTATTTAACCAAGATATGTTCTGTTTAAACCAGAGATTGTAACAGTAAAACTGCGACCCCTAGTGGGATGTTTGAGTGTCGTCTAGAAGAAACAGAGAAACATGTCCCTATGACGTTGTAATCTGTCAGAGGAGTGTATTTTTATGCACATTGTTTAGCATTTGAAGGGTTTCAGAGTTATTTTGGGGTAACAATTATGTGGAACTTTTTTTTAAACAAAATTCAAACAGCAAACTTGATAAACTTACCATTAACTATGGGTATCACTACTACTTTGAGGACCATTCGGAGCACACTGTCAAGGACGCCGACCTGTAACCCAAAGGCATAATTTTAGCTTGAGTTTGACTTGAGGGTCCTTACAGAGACTCATCAGAAAATAGAGTTCTTACCTGAAACTGTCCCACATAGCTGGTTCCTACAGACAGTTTCATCCTACATAAGCAGAACAAAGTTAGAACTGATTGAACATCCCTTCAGAGCTTACAGAAACATTTCCCGGCATCTTTGAGCAACTCACTGGTTGAGAGTGAGGCGTCCGGCAATGTTCAGTCCTCTGACGTACACGTCGGCGCTCACACTGCTCTCCTACCGAGAAAACATCAGAAATGTTTACGTTTTGTTTCTTCCAATCAATGATTTTTCATCTTGTAGTGTGACGTACCAAGTTCAGGACGAAAAGAGGGGAAAGTGTGCCGTTGGGTTGGATGGCGTACGCCGTCACCGTGGCAGTCGCCACAGCGGTTGCATTTTTGGGCTGGAAAGTGATGGTGGGACTTTTCTCAGCCCTCACCAACAGCTTCATCATCAGACCTGGATACTGCTTTGCAATCTGACAAAACAGAAGCAGATCCATGATGCAGTGCATGCCAACGACGACTGCATTCCTCAATAAATCCTTGAAATGTTCCTCACCTGCGGGATGAAGACTCCAAACGTTTTGGTGTTGAGTCGGAACGGAGAGCCTTTGGGGACCTGTTTGGGATTGAGCAAGGAATGTTGTTACGTAAGTGGGATTTTGTGGACTCGAAGGCCATAGAAGAGTGAACAGTGGCACACCATGTCGTCTGTGATGTACAGACTGAGGACTCCAGCTTTGTTGTAGACGAAACCTGCAGAGTTGGCGGTGAAGGCGGACAGGGCCATGTACAACATGTTGTTGTTCTGGGACGGCAGGGAAAAGGCTGCGGGAATGAAAGGCGGCTCCTGGTGCTTCCCAATGTTGTAGAACTGACCCTATAAACAGAAATAAAAAATAAGAGGTCTTAGATTTAAAAAAGTGTATAATTAAGCCTTTAAAAATGGCCTGTCGTTGACAATTCTTTACCTTCAAGTTCAGATCAAGAGACGATTGTGAAATAACCGGAGATGACACCATGGAATATTCAATCTCTGCATATTTGTCCACCTTGGCCAGCACTGGAATAAGACAAAGAGATGTTAACTAACATTCTGGAACAGAAACATGTATCTTCATGAAGTGCAAAAGGAAATGCTTTACCGTTGAGTGTTTGCAGCTTAGGGTTTAAACCAATAACTGTCTTGTCCACCAGAGGACAGATCTGCAACAGGAAGGAAGAGGAATAGTGACTCAATTCTTTTTGAACAATCAACTTTTTGAAAATCAATTTCTACAGAACTGAGCAATAAATTGCTAAGATTGTTTGGTTTATAATTAATTGTTATTAATATAGGGTACAATTATGAAATAAAATTGAATAAATGTAACTGAACTGGTCAGTTTTTATTAGCAGAAAACCTTGAAATGATGTGCAATGGGTAGAGAAAGCCACATGCGATGTGGAAGCAAATATGATGGTAATGGGAGTGAATGGAGGATCTGCCTCAGAACTCAGTTAAAGACGAACTATTTACTGCTGGATGAGTCAAACAAAATGGATCATTCTGATTAAAAGTAACCTGATCAAAGTTGGTGGTTAAACGTTTACTTTAACTCGACATGTAAATCTCGCCAGATTATAATCTCAAACTACAATGCATCTGAATAGGATTTATGTGGTGGAACAAAAGTAGTGGATAAATGTGAAGTTGTAGAAAAATATTGAGTGCTTAAACTTTCTTTTTTAAAATTAATCTTAAAAATTGCAGGGTGAATTTGAATGATCCTGTCTGTTTTGCCACACTTTTTTAGAGCTTTTTTGGTGTACATTTTAATCATCTCTTTTCACTTTTAATCCAACTTAAAATATTGTGATCCTTTGTGTTGCTCTGTGACATAAGCTCCCATCTGAACTCCTTTGAATGTTGTGTTTGAGTTTAAGGGAAATGAATATTCCTCTATGAATTAAGAAAGTGATGGTGGATATGAGCGTCTTGGCTGCTTCGACCTCACCTGTTTCTGCAGAGCGTTTCGTAGAGCCTTGTTTATGAACTTGCTGAAGAGATTGTAGAGCCAGCTGAAATAGACAACCACAGCACGTTAAGAGGTCTGCAGCGTGAGTCTGCAGTAATGTTCTCTCACGGTTTTCCCCTTTACCTGGCTCCACCATGGAACTTGACTTTGGCACTGGCCACATTGGCTACGCAGTTGGTATTGCTGACCACTGGCCGACCTGTAGCGTCACTTTTCACGACGATAGTCGTGCTGATTGTGAGTCCATTGACATTCACGTCAAAAGAGCCACTGTCTTTTCTGTTCAGGAGAGATCCACAGAGGGCTCAGTGCTGGAGGAAGGGGCTTCATTTCATGTCTGAGAGGGTCTTTACTCACATTACTCTGAGGTATTTGACCCTCCAGTTTCCATGCAGATTCATGAAGGCGTTTCCAATGGTCAGCCTGACCCCGGTTCCCGGTACCAGAGTCACCGCAGAGCTCGGCAACCCCACGTTCACCAACCTTATGCTGGAACAGACGGTTTCAGGACAGTTGGTCTCAGTTTTTCACTAAATGCAGAGTGGTTAGTGAAGAATGCCTTACTTTGACAGACTGTACTTGACTTTGCCAATAGGAGACACCCTTTGTGAGCCGGAAAAATCTGGAATTTGGATAGATTTAAGTTTCTCCTGCATTGCGGCGATGCCCAGTTGTTTCCCTGGAAACAGAAGAAAAGCAGAATTGATGGTTGTGATAAAGAAACAAGGGAGAAGTCTTATCACATTAGTACGCTTTGGCTGTAAAGCTTACCGTATTGGAGGCCTTTATCGGTCAGCCTGACCGTCACGCCTGGGTTGACACTCAGGGTGGTGGAGGCAACCGCCAGCAGGACCAGGAACGAGGACAGAGCCAACATGACTTCTGGGAAACACACAGGAAGAGCATTCCTATATGAACTAATGTTTGATCCATGTCACCACATACTGAAAAAAGTGTGTTTTCTTATTATGTATTTTCAAATTTACTTATATTTATCGATGCTCTCTTGGAAAAAAAAAGCAGTGGAGAAAAAGGTAAAAGCTTTTTTTTAACATTAACATTTTTAACTGGATTTATCATGACAAAAATAAATCAAAAATCTTATAAGACATTTTCACAAAAAATGATAAACGACAATAAATCCTCCCCCCCCTTTTGTGAAAGATATTAATTCAATAAATCCAGCCTGCCTTGCTCAGAGGAGTGGATACAACAGAATTACTCAGTTTCACAGACAAACAGCTGTAATGAATTCAGAACTTTACTGAAATAATGCATTTTATAACTTACAAATATCATGAACTGCAAGTAAATAAAACTGCAGTGTTCTCAGTATGGTTGGGATTCTTGTATTTGAAAGAAATGCCTGTTTTCCACAGGACAGAACCACATGACTGTCGTTAAGTCAGCGTGAGACTCGGTGTTATTAAATTAGGCTGCAAGTCGTTCTTGGTTCACTTCAAATGAAGAATGTTTGAATCAGAGCAGAAAAATGTTCCTGACTGGATGTTTTAGAGCAGAGTGTGTTGAGACGCACACAGAAGCCGGCCCAAGTGACCCGGTTCCACCAGAGACCTCAGACCCAACGGTCAGTTAAAGTCCTCCTGCTTCAGCTCGCCCAGAACCAAACAACTGGACCATTACCAGATGATGAGGCAGTCATCAGTTTTTGTTTTTTTACAGTTAAATTCTAATTTATCTAAAACATCTGAATGCAAACACTTGTGATATGAAATGGGCACAAAAATACAAAAAATAAAATAAAATAAAATAAATAAAATTGTGGTTTTAGTATATTACCTTAAAATCTTGACCCATGAGTCCTTCATGTTAAGCTAATAGGACAGTCTGAGTGTTGCTGCTGACATGTTGAATGTGTTTTTTATTGTTTACATTATTAAGAGTCAATATAGATTTATTTATGTCTGGTACTGGAACTGTAGAGTAATTTACCATTAGAGAGATGTGGAGGTTTCTCCAGCCGTTTTCAGTGTTTGGATTTATTTCAATACATTATCCTAAAAAAAGGTTGTTTCAGAAAATTGTCATGGGTGCACACATCTGGGAAATGGTTTTCTTGTATTTGTGGAAAACGCTAATTATATCTACGTTTCCTCCTTAGATGTAAAATATTGGTTGGGGGATAGGAGGACGTTTTAAGATGCGACACCAGGAAGTAAAGGAATCCAGCAGTGATAAAAGAATCATGGGATTTGGCTTTGATGAAAAGCATCCAAAAATGTATCCTTTTAAATAACTGAAAATATGGTTTGTATTAACTTAATTTTTGCAGTATAATTTTGATCTGTAGTTATGATTTGCTGACTTAACCTTGGTTTATTTATTTATTTATTTATTTATTTATTTATTTTCTGTTGTTTCTTGAAGGCGGTCCTGTCATGTTCACAGTGATGTTTTGTTATCCGTAGTTGTTTTTTTAAGTTGAACTTATTTTCTATTTTTTTATTTGCTCTTACATTCATTTTATCAACTATATTTAGAAAATTAAACAAAGGTATATATATTTTATACATATTTATTTTTCTGTCTTATTGCTTGGTCCTTGAAATAGGATGAAAGAGCTTTCTGATTCTTTAAGCTGCAGTGTAATTAACCACATCCTTCCTGTTTTAGCATAGAAGCAAATAAACTGACATAAATTCAACATAAAGTTGAATCTTGCAATAATCTGTACATCCTGTACCAATTGTTGCCAAAAATGCTTAAGAAGCATCACTTTTTGAAAAATTTTTTTTTGAAAATTGCTCAAGTTTTTGAGCTAAAACTGAAAATTTTTACACTTTGCCATCCAAATAAAAACAGACGAGTCTTACCTGGAGCAGTGGGTCAGCAGCAGCAAACGATTCTTCCTTCCCCGACACTCTGACTGTTTACAAGCCTGAGTGAGTGAGTGAGGAAGAGCAACACATGGCCTCTAATATACTCCCTGATCCAGGAAGTTGAACCTGGGTGGGTCCCTCCACACCGGCCTGTGGAGGGACCCACCCACCGTCCTGAAGCAATCACGGGTTTTCTTTTTGGTTCAACTGAGCGCTGCTTAGGCAAGACTGAAATCTGGGCATGTGTAACCTTTAAATGTTTACATATTTCTCTCTCTCCATATAATTCATGTGTTTTATTCTTTGTTCCCAATCTGCAGTTCCAGTAAATTAAAACATAAAGGACTATAAAAAGTTCCTCTTTTTTCCACTGCCTGTTTGTTTGGTTTGGTGAACTGGATCATAGTAGAGGAACTAAACACTCTGAACTTGCTTTGTGAAACTGCTCTCATGCTTTTAATGTGTGTGAAGTCGGCCTCTGCACATTCTTCAGCTCTACACACTTAAAACACATGTTCAAGGTTAGCAATGCAAACGTGCCTGAATAAATATCAAGATATAAAGTATAATGAAGAAAATTGTGACATGCTATTTGTTTGTGAAGCTGTGACCTTTGGATGATTTTTTGAGGTTTTTATTTATATTTTTATAGTACAAAACAAGCAAATGATAGTGAAACAATTGACATAAAAATTACACTACACAACACCAAAGTAATCAAATACATATAATCCACGAATAAATAATAAAATAATAGAAAGACCAATCATGCTTTGCTTAAGGTATTGTGGAACAAGCAAAAAGAAAAATTCTGCATAAACCAGTGGGTGCTAACTGTTTTTTTTACTGAGATGAAGGACCTGGTAGAATGTCGATGACCCATCCTCAAACATTGTATTGATTTTTTGACTTAAGTAAAAAAAAAGTGAGTTGGAATATTATTATTCCTATGATTTAGTTCAAATAGGACACCTGGTACACAAAATGATGCATTTCAAAAGTGTTTTTATTTATTTTTTTTGCAGCTGGTGAAACCCAAAATTAAATTTCTCAAAATATTAGCTATTAAAACCAATGAAAAAAATGTGTGTGTGTGTGTGTGTGTGTGTGTGTGCGTGTGCGTGCGTGCGTGCGTGTGTGTGCGTGCGTGCGTGTGTGTGTGTGTGTTTTATCACAATCCTCTCAAGGCTGCAGGTTGTCACTACTTTTTCAGCTACATTTTTTTTTCATCAACTCAACTTTTAATCAATATACTTAAATAGAGAACTTTGCGAACAAGAAACACCAAAACCTCCATTAGCTTCTGTCGTTATGGAAACCGCCTGCTGGACAACTGTCAACTCAGCACTAACATGGTTTTGTGGGTTGTGAGAAAACCATGACATGAGATTTCTTTATGAAAAATCTGTAGCCACTAGTTGCTAAAGAATCTAGCTGTTCACAGTGAAACATAATATTTGGGAAGTTCTGTCATTGGAAAACGTGACCAGTAAAAAACATACGGCTTTTTTATCAGTCTAATTTTCTAAGAAGCCTAAATTTGGATTTTTTATTACTTGTGATCCATAATCATTAAAAGAAAAAAAAAGAAGAAAACTCTTAAAATATATCACTCTGAGTTATGACTATTTGGCTTCCTCTTTCCGAAAAAAATTAGTGAAATAAATTAAAATCTACTTTTTAATGATGTTATTATTCACTGATATGCTCCTGCGTTTGGAGTCTTTTATTATGTTACAACATTATTTTTGTGCTTACAGTCGGTTGGGAAACTCCATTTGAAACCAGTCCAACCTCCTGGAACAAAACATTCTGCTGCTGCGCCAGCCGCATTCCTAACGCATCCATCATCACCATCACCATTATCATTGCTGACACTTTTATTTTCTCTTCTGCGTCAGCTGTTGCCAGAGTAAATGTGTTTTGGACTTTCTTTTAATGCTCAAGATGTAGCAGAGTTTGAAGAATGAACTAAAAAATCTAAACATAATTATGAGTTTGAAGTTTCAGGAGGTCAAAGATCAAGTTTGGTGAGAGCTACAAGCAGGTTATATTTCAAATTGGACATTTTAAGGAAGTAATAAACTTTTTGTTTGCACCTGTTTTTTTTCCAGCTTTGTTAATCAAACACATCGCAGCCCTATGAGAAACACTTTATCTTTTTTTTTTTCTTTGGTCTATAATATATATTTATTTTGCTGCTTTGTAATGCTTTCATTTTCACGTGCAGCGGCTGAAAAAACAACCAATAATAAAAAAATGCTATTGCACAAGTGGTAAGTGTTTCCAGTAACAACAGGCAACCAGAGATTTACAACTTCCCGAGTTCGTTGTGACCTGCAGGATTGGCACATGTTCTGCTGGGAGCTGAGGCATCCTGCATGAAGTCAGAAAGCGTTGAGATACAGGCCATGACTCAATCAAAGCCTCTTCCAGTTTTTGGAAATTACTGCAGGGATAATGAACAAATGAACAAACTGAAGAAATCCTAGATTTCTTCATCTGTGGTACAACACATTGTGAAAAGACAGAATGTCTTCAGAAACAGTGAAGGTCAGCGATGTACGATTGGGTTTTTCTTCCCCTAAAACACATTAAGAAAACTAACTACACCCTGACCTTCCCCAAACAATTTAGAAACAAATACGAATGAGCTGTTAACACAGTGCCAAGAGGGAAGGACATCTTAGAGTTACACATTTCTCGTCTGACCTGAATTCACTGAAAGGTTTCCATCTTTTTCCAGTTATGAATATTTCTCCTGGTAAATGATTGGCTGGGAAACGAATGTTGGGGCCCCGTTACGTCCTTTCACAGACCGATGGGGACCAACAGTTGCTGCTCTGCAGGCCTCAGGTTTGCAACACTGTATCTGAATAAACACAAGACTCTTGGAAGAATCATCACCTGGATCTCATCTGTTCTTTAGTCAAATGAGAGACCAAAGTGTAGAAGTTTGTCCAAAAGGCAAAGCGAGTTATTTGTTAAAGTTTACAGCATGCTGGTTCGGTTTAGTCAAGCTTGTTTTTGAACCAGTGAGTAGGTCCTGGACTTTTCTGCATGCCAGTACGAGCACAGATGCACACATCTCACATTTTTCCTCTGGAAAAAAGCCATATCTGAAATGTTTTCTCTTTTTTTGTAGTTTTATGTAAAAATAAACTTTTATGCACTTTAAATCATGTTATGATGTCATTCCCTCATCAAAAACATACAGAGTGTTGATTTGATATTTTTATTCATGCTTGAGAAATCCTTTAATCTCCATGGCAACCTGGATGAACCTAGCCTCTCCTCTGAGCTGCAGTTTCTAAGCTTTCGCCTCACAGAGGCGATGACTCTGTGATGACTTCCCCACTCAGCTCCTTCAGACTAGCCAGCAACAATTAGTAAACAACTGATGGATCTGCTGAGCTCATTATAAGAGCTACTGCTCAGAGCAATGCTGGTAAAAACTTTGTTAGAGGGTTAATAGAGGAGCCATGTTCTGATGACTTCCTGCAGGTGGAGTTTCAGAAAGAGAACAAGTTTCTTAAAGAGACAGAAGCCCAATTTCACGATGTTAATTTACAAAGTCAAATTACTTTTAAGTCATACTTGATATATATACAGTATTAGAGCCATATTTTTGGGGCTTATATGTTTAATTTGTTTGTTTGGTGCATGTTTAAATGGCGTCACAGGTGCCTCTCAGCAGGTGAGCTGATTGAGGCGGAAACGGTTTTTCACCGTCGTCATTGTCTGTTGTTGATCGCTGCGTTGCGGCAACTATGTGAATCATTTGGCTGTACTGCGCTGCAATAGACTGGAAGTGTGCAACACTGAAAAGCCGCATGTTGTTGCAGAGCGCGAGATCAATAAATGCTCTACAGTCACAGAACCACAAGTTCATCCACTGGATCCAGAGGACGACGCGTCAGTCAACAGACAATTCCCAGGTCTTGTAGTTAATCTCATTCATCTTAACTCTGAGAATAATTTCTGTCATATTTCACACTGGCTGCATGAAGTGTAGACGATTCTTCTGTAATTTTGCAGTTTATTTTTTAAAACTCTCAAAGTATTCAGTTTCCTTTAAACATGGAAACTGACATTTGTCAAAAAGCCAAATATTATTACTTCTTCCAGTCAAAACCTCATTCTTGATTTTCCCACCAATGAGCTTCCAGTACTAAACCAAAGCTGCTGCTGCAGTCTGTTCTTTGGCTCTGTCAGTAAATGTTTGATTCTGATTCTGAATTTTGCCATTAGAGGAACTTTTAACTATTTCATCTTCAACCTTTTCCATCACATCTTTCTTCTATGAGTCACTAACATAGTTCTTATTTATTAGATCTTAACAGTTTTTGCACATTAGTTCCAGGTAAACTATCTGCTTCCTTAAGTTTATGGTTTCTGGAACTGATTTGTAATTTAAAAAAAAAAATCCAACACGGGCACCTGGGTTTAGAAAAATCCCAGCTGGCTGTTCAGCTCTTCATTGTTAGAATTTGCTCTGTTTTAATAAGTCAAATCGGTTCACACAATATGATGAGACTGTTCCATGAAGAAGTGTCAGCCCAAACTGTCTGTGGCTGATTTACACATGATGAAAATGTAAATACTGCAGAATGAACATTATTTGCTAATAGTTTCCTGAGTGGAAGAGAAGAAACTATTATTTATCATTTGAGAATTGGGCTCACCTCCTGATTTTGAAAACATTTACAAGTAATTTCTATTTGCTAAATGCCACAATAGTGAGAGATAATATATCAGGGATTTATTTTGATATTCTAGTTGTCCTAAGATAAGTTTAGTTTAACTTCAGATGTGTTTCCATTGACTTTGAAATTATGCAAATTGGAATAACGTAAATTAATTAGCTTAATGGAAACATGGCAATTTCCAAAACAAAACAAAATACGTATTTCATTAAAGTTTTTTGCTAGAATGAAGAATTTTTCATCTGTATTGAATGTTGTATATGTTGTAAAACTGCAATGGAAACATTATTCACATCGCCCCAGTCACACGATCAACAACAAGATGTTACTACTGGAAGAAAAGACAAAGAAGACGACAGGAAGTGGTAGAAGGATGATGATGGCGCAGTATGGTTTTTTAAATAACTTATTGGGTGAACAAAGTTATTCACGTGTGATTTTAATTATTTCACAATGGAAACACCGCAGTTGCAAAATTGTGTGTTTACAACGTTAGAAGAATATCAAATTTGTGGAACATTTGCAATGGAAACACAGAAAGTGAAAGAAAGAGGTGAATGTTCCTCTTTTAAAAAAGCTTCTGGTTTTAACTGTATGTGGACACAAAGCACCACATCACAGTTTTTACGCAAAGCCTTTTATTTTCCTACACAGAATACAGAGAATATGTTCTTCATCCTCTCAAAAGTTCCTAAAAGAAGAGTGAAGCGTGTTGTATGAACCGTGTTTTTGCACAGAGCCAAAATAATCAATGTTTGTTTGATCAGTCAGTGCAGGTTGGCTAATTCATCCAGACAGCGGACATGAGATCCCTCTTACAGCCAGGGCTGTTTTGGACATCCTGCTTTTTAAAACCCTAATGCGTGGAGGCGTTCAGACAGTCCCGCACTTCAGACAGGGTTCAGCCTCTCCTGCCTCCGGGCTGTTCGCAGCCGGATCAAAAACAGAGAGCACTTTCCCTGCTTCTGTCTCCACCAGAGCGCAGAGCTCACCCCGAGAGCCGAAGAGCTGCAGAGGAAGCCTGGAGTTCTGAATACACCAGCTAATACTGACATTTAAATATACCACCTTGACTTTTTTAGACCTGGACTGTTAGTTTATTGTTATGCTGGGACCCTGACAGAGTTATATTATTATCTCAAGAAAGTGGAATTATTACGTTATGTAGTTTTGTGTCTTTGTAGCCACTTCTTTACTGTTTAATTTGTTTTTAATGTTGTAAAGTGTCGTTGGGTGTTTTGAAAGGCGCTGTCAAATAAAATGCATTATTATTATTTATTATATACATCTATCTATTCTGATATTTCTGGTGACTTTCTATCCTGTAGAGAAACGGTTCATTTCTGCCCTCTGGTGGTAAACAGGGAGTTTGGGCGTGTGGACGGCAGCCATGCATATTCATACAGATGTGTTTTAAAAAAAAATTATATCGTGTAAAATTGCAACATTTCTTGAAAACTGCACAAAATAAAAGCTTGATAAATTTTATTCCATGTGTAATGAATCTCTGTAAAATGAATGTTTCAGTTTCTGAGATGGATGGATGGATGGATTTTTCTTCAATTATAAATAAATAAATATAAATAAAATGAATGGTTTATGGGTCATGTGACCAATTAACTCAAAATCAATGTGAAATTATTCTACTGGACTGGATAAATGAGGTACACTAATTTTATTCCATTTAACCCTTTTTATTCCTTGTCAGTGGGTCACATAAACACCAATCATGTTTTTAATACATAAATTTAAATTACTTTAAAAATCCAAAGATGTCTAAAATGGAGGGGGGAGAATGGGTGTGCCTCATCCCTCCAGTCTAGTAGAACAAATTCAAAGTGATTTTGAATCAATAGGACACATGACTTGGAATCTATTGAAGCAAATTACTAAATTTTGACTTAAAAAATTGCTATAAAATTAAAAATCAGTTAAAATTGAATAAAAATTAGTGTGCCTCATCTCTCCTGATTTGTAGAACAATTTCACAATGATTCAGAGTCAATAGGTCACATGACCTAGAAGCTGTTGAAGAAAAACACTAAATTTTAACAAAAAGAATTACCAAAAATTTAAAGATGGGGAACAAAAAAAATTTTTTTTGGCACAAATCATGTAGATGAGGTGCTTAGAACTGGATTGTGAGTTCAGTGTTCCTCTATCAACATGGAGACGGATGAACAGAAGAGTCATAAACCCAGAGCCTCTGCAGCATCTTGTTTTCTTCTTCTCTGCCTCAATAAGGGAGCTACATGGGGCCACGACTGCTGCCATAGGCTCCCAAAGTGACTCACCGCATACCTAACAGATCTTGTCACATTTGAGCTTTTAGCACAAAAAAGAAAAAACATTTTTAGATACAGACTGACTCACACTCTTTGAAACTTCTCAAAGGTATTGCTCCCCTTTTTAAATTCTCCGTGAACTTTTGTATCTTCGAGCCGAACCAAGGGCGTCTGAGATTGGAAACGCTCGGGCGGTCAGGTAATGGGATGACACAGATGGCCTGAGCCTCCTGTGGTCACGCTGTGGGCAAATTCACAGTCAGAGCCTGCAGGACAGAAAGCCTGTCATATTAGGCAGCAGACACACAGGCACAACTCACCTATTTCTATCAAATTATAACTTGTGCTGGAGTTTTTCTAACAGAGAGAAAAGAAAATTTGAGTGTGATAAATATAGCATTTACTTTTGACAAGTTTGGATTTTACTGCAGCATTAAGTTGTATGAGAGATTCTCCTACCCTGAACATTCTGGAGAACGAGAGTTAAAGTCTCAAAATGCCACAGTGACTTCATTTCAGATTCAAGCGTAATTGTGAAATACAGCTTCTGGGCATCAGTGAAACACACACAGCAGGTTCCTGAATACCTCTCAGATGAAATTATCTAAAACAGAACTGGACGGCAAGTTTTAGCATGACAGAATCAGGCATCCTCTGAAGACTCTGTCAGCTCCTGTTGTGACAGGACGCGCTCGGATTTCCATTCTACATCTCAGGCCTTTCTTCTTGGTGTCAAAGGTTTCTTCTGATTTAAGTTCCATTTTTCCAGACTGAATCAATCTGGTGGCTTCCGATGATGCAGGATTCTCCTACATGGAGACGCAGTAGATTTAGTTGCAACTTGATGCTTCAGACTGAACACTGGGTCGTTGATTTTAATCCTACGAAGAGCCTTGAACCTGTCAAACTCAAGGCCAAATCCTGCACAGTTTTTTATGTGTTCCTCTGGACTTCAGAGGAACAAATAATAGAACCTATCAAGATGGCAGTTATGTGCTTAAATATTACCTTATCAATCAAATCAAAGCAGTCTTTATTGTTTGTTATTGTTTACTGCACTAGAAAAACGTGCAAAAAAGCTCAAATTTTTGCAAAAAAAGTGCAACAAGTGCACTAAAAATGAGATGTCTGTAGATGTCCAAAATACTTCTACAGACCTTAAAAACTCTCAGCTGTAAATGGAGCCCAAGATATTCCCTCAGGAACACCAAGCATCTTTTTACTTCCATTTTTTTTTCTCACAGTTATCCACCAGTTTGTGCTGGTGTGTCATGATTATACACAAATAAACGTAAAACATTTTTAACTGAATGCTGACTGGCTTAGCTGAGTCTTGCTAATTGTAAGGTCCCCTTGAAGCTGAATAAGAAAAGTTGCTTTGCAGAATTATGAAATCGCCTCTGGCTCAAATTGAGTGACTTCCTCCCACTCAGATCGTAAACTAGTCAATGTGTATAGGCAGCTGAGAAGTGCAATGATAATATTAACCAGGAAACTCTGGACCAGCAGACTGATGGCTACGATGAAAGAGGTGGAAGTGGATTCATTTGAGTGAGAAGCAGATTTAGAAAACATAAAATTCCTTAGTTCTGTTTGTCCCAGTTGTTGTTTTCTGGAGGTGAATGTCAGAGAACGTAACGTTTTCCAGGAAACAGGAAACAGTTTTCAAAGTTCTTCTGATGCAGGTCATGTTTATATGCTGATGTGTTATGTTGTGAGGATCCAGATTATCAATATAGACGCAGTGCTTGGTAAAATTATTCACACATTTTGAAATTCTCACAATTTAACACGTCACAAATACAAACTTCAGTGTATTTTGTCAGCTTTTTACTCGACAAACCAACACGCACACACATACACACACACACACACGCACGCACGCACGCACAAACAGGATTGTGAAGTGGAATAAAAACAATGACTGGCTGTCAAAAGTGTGGCATAGATTTTTGGACTTTGACTTGTCCATTCAGATCAGTGATCTAAAAGATTCCATGATAAA
>NW_015114420.1:76482-77563 GCF_001443285.1 Poecilia latipinna | reverse complement strand
ACGCACAAACAGGATTGTGAAGTGGAATAAAAACAATGACTGGCTGTCAAAAGTGTGGCATAGATTGCTTTCTTCTGTGTATCTTAAAACATTCCCACCACTTGGGGGCGCTGTGAACATGACTCAATTGCACCTAATACTGTGGGAAATAAACAGACTTAAACTGTATAAACTGTATAATTTATCAGATTTTGAGACAAAATGAAAATTCTACTAAAGAAATCAAAGAATGTTATTGTACTTAAAATGTTCATATGGTGGACACAAATGAGATGAACATTTATTGAACTCATCTACCTATATTCAGAAATTCTTCTCTTCAAAACTTTTTTGGAAGAAATATTAAGATCCCCAAGAAAGTACAGTACAGTGAGATCTCCCTGTGTTATTTATAGTAGTTTTCTTTTCTTTTTTTTTGCTGTATTTCTTAGATGACTTTCACTTCTCTGTACCTCCTTTGCTTAAAGGGTTCATAAGCAAATCCATATTTGCATTAGAGATGTTGTCAACTGTCTGGTTGCCTGAACTGAGGGAGTCACAACATCGATGCTTCAGTGTGTGAGGCATGAAAGGAGCAATGTGCCCTGAAGGGCGCTGTGCAGCTGTGGCCCCGGCCCCTGGCCCAGGGGCCAGGCCATCTACGGCCCTCTGCTCGGATGGTCCTCCCTCTGGGGCCCCAACAACTGAAAACAATAAAATCATTTCGGAAGGTGGTGGAGCAAGGAGGAACTCCTGCTCTTTGTTAAATGAGTTATTACAGAATGACAACAGAAATGTGCAGCGAAAAGCAACCAATCACAGCCAGGAGGAGGGGCTTAGCGCTGGTCAACCTCAGAAAGTAGATTACAGAGACCAGATAAGGACATTATGGGGTGATGTGCTCTACTTTTTTAGTGTTAGTGAGAAACTGATGTGATGTTCTGGAGCAGCTGGGCTAGTCCTATAATCCTGGACATGTTTTTCAGGTGATAGAAGGCTGACTTTGTAACTTTATGTGGCTCTGAAGGCTCAGGTCAGAGGTCACCAGGTCTGATCTCTAGTTTCCAACTGTATTAACTGAAACTGGATGCTGACTCAAGAT
>NW_015114420.1:63191-72879 GCF_001443285.1 Poecilia latipinna | reverse complement strand
CGTTCCTCTTCAGGTCCAAAATGCATTTCTTGGGTTTTGTTTTTTTTTTCAACTGAAAGGTTGTTGGGATGTGACATCATGAGTTTTCATGAACTTTTTTTACAGCATTCTAATTTTCTGAGATGTTGCAGTTTGGGTTTTCATTGTCCGTAAGCCAAAATCATCAAAACTAACAAGAAACAGAGTATATCAGTCAATGTGTGATTATTCTGTAAGAGTTCCACTTTCTGAGATAACTATCTAGAAATATTACACTTTTACACAATATTCTAATCTTTATTTTATTTTTTATTTATATTTTTTGTTTAATGATGAAAATATAGTAGATTTTTGTTGTTTGAGGTCAAAATAACTCTGTATTTTCTACAAATATTAACATTTCTTTAAAAAAAGAGCAGAAAGGAGAAAAGGCCCTCATACAGTAAGATTTAGATCAAACACATCTGGGCTCATCAGTGTGTGACCTTCTGCTCTCTGGCTGGATGAGGAAGGCAGGAGATGGGCTTTAGTCTGTGTGGTTTTTACATCTGTTTTCTCTGTTTGGAAGTTCACTGATCTCTGAAATCTGTTTGCTTTTAGCAGAATGAAAGACAGGGCAGGGGCTTTCCTGCGCCCACAGCCTTCACGCTCAATGGTGCGCTCACCAAGGCCTTTTTATTCACTGTTAGGCGTGTGCTGTGTGTGGCTTTTCATTTCAGATGTTTGATTCTCTGCTGCTCCCACTTCCAGTTTCCTGTGGACATGTGATGAGGTGGAAACTTGGAGCGCAACAAATACAGTTTGTTGCGCTCCAGCCTGGCCAGGTGTTTTCAACCTCTGTGATCCAAAGATATTTTCATCCATTCATGTTCTTAATAAAAATGAACTAAAGCTGGAAAACAGAATTTGGACTTAAAAAAAAACAACATGTTTTTGTTGATTTATTTGGTTGTTAGCCAAGCCAGCTTTATTTATAAGCACTTTTAAAACAGCAAAACTGACCAAAGTGCTGAACAGACATCATATAAAAACATCAAAATAATCACTTAAAAAATGCAATGCACAACTTTAAAAATAAAATGACTTCTCTCATGCTGGGTCTATGATCAGAAATGATCTGCTCATATCATGTGATATGATCTGATCATATGATTTGTTTTCACAGCCTGTTCAAAGCAACTTTAGCTTAACTTTTCATGATTTAATACACTGACAAATCATCAGTGTATTGTACAATTTTAGGATAAATTTTATTTCATGTAAAAGCTGAAACATAAAACATTTACTTTGACAAGCAAACAACCGTTTCCTGTGATCTGTTCATTTCCATTCAGCTCTCCTCAGTGAATACTGACTGGAACCTTTTTGCTGTGATTACAGCTGATCATCTGTTGGTGTATGTCTCTACCAGCTTTGCACCTGCACAGATTCAGTTTTTGCCAACTCTTCTGTACTAAATAGTTCAGGCTCAGTCAGATTTAGGAAGAGCGTCTGTTAAGAGTCGTTTTGAACTGTTAGCAAACTGATTCCAACAGATCCTCAGTGGAATTAAGCTCTGAACTTTTCATTCACACTGTCGCTCAGTTATCCTGCTGGACAGTAAAGCTTTCCATCCCAGTCTAGTCTTTCACAGCCTGTTGAGTCCTGAAGGACTGAACTACACAAGTAGAACTGGAGGAAAACCGAATCCCAGAATGTATCACAGTGATCATGTGATCTGATCACATAATATGGGTAAGTATGTAACTTTTATATAAAAAAATAATAATAGTAATAATAATTTTTGAAGCTGTCACTATGAGATGGATAGCCTGTGAAAACATTGATCTCTACTGCCTTCTCTGAGAGCTAACTAGAAACAATCAATCAAAGCCAGGAGGCGGGACTTAGCGCTGTCAATCACAATCTCATGTGGCGTTGCTCATACACCTCTTCACTCCACCCCATGCTACAGATTTTCCCTATTAGCATATCCTCTAGTTAATGCTAATCCTAGTTAGCATAGGCACCGATTCAATAGCAGCTCAGGGAGGAGGTGGAGGAGATCGATCTTTTCACAGATTTTCAGTCTCATGTTGTCACGACATGGAGACAGTTTAAAAAAAAGGGGGAAAAAAAACAAAAAAACAATAACATGATAACCTACTCATATCTTATGCTAAACATGCAAGTTACATCCTTCATGTTTATCAAAACTCTGACTCATTGCCAAAAGTTCCCTCTTGTTTCTTAGCTTCCCATGCTCCATTTGGGAGGGCGAGTGAGCAACGTCCTTCCTGCTGGTCAGGAGGACTTCTGACCATCAGGATAGGAAAAAGCTGAAATATGTTTTTGAAAGAGTCTAAGATGTTTTACATGTAGCCCTGAAAAGGTGAAAGATGTTACAGGTGGTCAGATGCAAAAAGTTTATTGATGCCTTGAATAAAACCCCTGAGGCCGTCTGTCTTGCTTGCCAAAAAATCTCCAGATCAAATTTATTTCAGTGTTGGGAGTCTTACTCTTAGGCTCCACTGAGGTTCAGCCTGAGGCAATAACATAGGAAGAGGCTGAGGGGGGGGGGGGGGGGTGCCCTCTCTTTGGGGACAAATCTGTTGTGCGAATGGTTTAAAAGACATTTTAACAAAATCATCTCAATCTTTCAGTCAGTGCCTTGTTGCACCTGAAAGTATTCAACCAAACAGCTTTAAACTAGTTTGAAGGTCAATATTTATCTTAACTAAATATTTAATTTGGAGATAACAGTTTATCTTATTACTAAATATTTAGCCGAAATAGTAGTTTGTTTAAACTGCTAGTTATTGCTCCCATTGTCACATTTTTAAATAAATAAAACAATGTGAAAAAAGGCTTTACGACTCAAATTATTTCTGTGCAACTTTACACCAGTACCTCATAATGAGGAACCTAAGGTCCACGACCTCAGGCCAACCTGGTGCCTGATCAGCTTCACTCACTTTTATTGGAAATGTCTGAATCAAGAAATGCAGCGGGGTTGGGATAATTTTCGGTGCATCTGTAGTTGGAGATAAACTTTCTATTTTTAGGTTTTAGTTGCAGTAACTATGAGTATGGTGTCACTGTCAGTAATTGTTTTGACGGCCAGCTGTGGGGCAGCGGCTGCAACGTTCAGGAAGTAACGGTTGGTTTCCTGCAGCTGTGAAGGAGCTGCTGCTGTTGCCGCTACTGCTGCTGCATACAGAACCCTTCTGACCAAACAGGCTGCTTCCACTGTGGCCTGTGATTCAACAGACGTCTTCACCTGGCAAATGAACAAAAACACACACAGTTTAGCTGCAGAGAAGCAGCTTTGTTGTTCAGCTCTGTCAGATCTACTGAAGAAACGCTGAAGCTCTATCCTTTGGGGTGGACTACAGAAGAGTCAAGGGATCAAAATTTAGGAACTCGGCTGGCTTGTTAAGACCCAAAAGGTCTTTCAGCTCACTTTGAAACAATGTTTTATATTTCTATCAGTCAGATGCTTTCTCTTTGCTTTCATCCGACAGATGGCAGTTGAAATTCAACCTTTCACGTTGGCGTTTTACCCCCCAGTAAACGGTCGCACACATGAAAGGTCAAGCAGTGGTGGAACAAATCAAGAGAGGGAAATGGCCAGCAGATAGAGGGGTGAGGGTGAGGAAGAGGGATCAGACAGGAGGGAGACAGGATGCTGGAAGTCTCCTCTGAGTCTCTTCAGAAACACTGTAAATCACTGGGAAAGGCTCACGTCATCAGTTCAATCCCAGAATGTCACACACAGAGGAAACGGTTTCTGACTGCAAGCCGTTTGCGTAGTCAGATGGAAAAATGGCTGGTGACAACAGCAACAGATACAGCAACAGCAACAGATACAGCAACAACAGCAACAGATACAGTGGATTGTTTTCCAAAGTGGGGAACCAAACTTGAAGATTTCATATAAATTTTTTACACAGTTAGCCAGTTAGTGCTCAAGTGGAGCTCAGAGGTAAAGCTGAGCCAGAGAGACGTGGAAGCTCAGTTGCAACACATCAAGAATGACCCACATTAGCTCAGAGAACAAACTTCCAGAAAACTGCAAAGCAGCCAAAATACTGAGTTCCTTTAATTCAAAGCTGTCCCACTTGTTTAGAGTTACTTTTGATTACTAATGGAAACATTGATGAATATAGTTGAAGTATATTTTCTTGATGATTTTGATTACAAATGTAATGTTTATTCCTTGTTTCATAATTATTGTATTGTGGTTTTATGGTGTAAAACATTTTGGTGAAATGTGCTGGACAACATTTCTATTAAACTCGACCTGACATTTAATCCTGAGTAACAGGTGCATGACCTCGGTACTAAATCACCTTGGCAACTCCTGCTGTATACAGTCATTATGTCCAGTAACAACCTGACATAATTTTGAAGCCTGAAGTTAAAAATAAAACTCCTAAATAAATAATTTGCATATTGCTAAGTTTGAATGCATTCCATTAAATTAGTAACCTGATTTTTAAAAGGTGATAAATAAACAGGGTGGCTTGGTGTGATGCTGGAGGAGAAGAGGAGGGGCTGAGGGATGTCCAGCCTGTCAGGTCTGAGTCTTTTGTAAACTTTTCTGTCACTCAGATTGTTGCTTTGATTGGAAATGTGATGTCAATGATGGATAATATACCAGCCACTCTAAGTTTTGTTTTTTTTTTTTCTTGAAAAAAAAGTGCAAAAAAATTAGGACAAAAGCAACATAATTATGTTATTGCAATGTAATGAAATGACACAAAATTAACTTACAAGTGACTTTTCAGCAAGATGTAGGAGCTCGTTTTGAGTCAACAAGATACCTTGTTGTTCTTTTCTCTTATAACAAGACCAACAGTGAGGCAGAGCGCTGACTTAACATCTGTGATAGAATCCATTTTCATAGTCCATCTTCACTCTACTGTAGATAGAAATAGTTAGCCTACATTTTAATTCGGATCTTGTTTTAAATGTCAAAAATAAATCCAACATGTTTTTCCTCTTCTTAACAGAATCTGTACTTGTATAGGAAATGTTTCGATGATTATATTTCTTATTTCATCTGAAAAGCTTTAGCTTGTCCACACCAGCTGGGTTTAGCGGCTCTTCCGTCTCAAAGACTCTGAATGTATTTATTTTCTCTCTTTTCTTTCTGTTTGTGAATCTGTACTTGTTGTATAGAAAATAGAAACATTGATAGTGTGAAGTTAATGAACTAATTATTTTCATTAGCAGCAAATATCAAACTCCAGACATGATCCTTGTTTCTCACTAAGCGGTCATTTAATCTCTGGGCGTAATTAGATTTCACTGCCACTAATTTTTCACTGGTTAAAAGTTTGTTTTCAGTGTAACAAAGTTCAAGATGTTCTATTATAATGTGATAATGTTAGTTATTGTTGCAGATCCATTCAGTAAATTAGAATATTACTGAAAAGCCCATTTATTTTAGGAACTCAGACATTGGGTAAAACATATTATATAGATTAATTACACAGATGGATGATGGAAGCTTTTATGCTAAATATGATGACTTAATTTTAGTTTAAGGTAACAAAAACATAACATTTAAAATTTGAATATTACATCAGACCATTAAAAAAAACTCTTAACATCAGAATTGGGAGTCTGGTGAAAATATGTTTGATGCCTGCTTAAATCTAACAAATAAGCCTCATCTGAGAGCATAATTCTAAATGATTGAATATGACGACATAAGAGCAAGACTTGACAGTTGGCTGATTGGCATTTGATAGGAATCCCAGATGTACCAGCTTGTCTCAGGATCCTGACGGGCCGATCGTCTGGCATGATTTAGGGAAACAACATGTCTGCGCTGATCTGGCTACTTCTTCAATGAAACAGATCAAAGTGTGAGAAAACAGCTTTTAATCAGGTTACACACTCAGCTGTGTCTTTAGTCCACCTGACTCTTCCTGCTCCTACGTGTGGAGAAGAAACGTTACAGCTGCTGCTCATTTCTCCTGCTTGTCGTTTTGTACTCTTGCTGCTTTGGCCTTTCTGAAGCCAACATGATGAAAATGAGAGCCATGCTTTGGAAACTGACAATTTGAAGTTATTTTTATCTGCTATTATCTGCGGTTGGTCTGCTGCCCAGGCCGTACCAGAGTTACTCATCGATGATTTTCATGATGTGATTGAATTATGAAGCTGAATCCAGCAGTGATGGGGACATTGATCATCCTCAGAACTCAGATCAGTGCAAATGTATTCACAGAACTTTTTATTTTTTGCTGAGCTCATCGTTCTTACTGGCTGCAGAGGAATCAGATTTTTTTCCTTCCCTGTCCCTTCTGGTGTTGACTGGATCAATCTAGATGGTGAAGCTACTGCTGAATATTCTGTTTGGATAAGAATATATATTTTTTGTAAACCTTTTTTGAAAAAAAGAAATGAAAAAACTGTTCTTGAAATGATTGCTGACATCCTTGATGATGAATTAAGATAATTCCAGTCTACATCAGTTTTCTTCATGAACTGTTTCAATCCATTAATTTTTTTCACATTACCTAGAAGTCTTGCCAGTCCCATGTGTGGCTCAGGGGTACGTATAAATGAACACTGGACCTGGATAAAAGACACAAACAAAGAGGGGAAAAAACTGAGAAACATACAAATTTATTCCTGTTTATTTTAATATCAGAACAGGAAACCACAATAATTTTCTTTCTAATGGAAACTATTCATTAACTATTTTTTAGTTATAAAAACCATTTATTTAATATTACAGGTCTTTTTTATTCCTAATTGCAGACAGGTGCAAACGCATTGGGAAATGCAATGTAAACACATAACTGATGCAAACACAAAATACTCAAACTTAGAAATTATCTTTAGCGCCTGAGAGGCGCAAAAAGTACAGTTTTCGTTTTGTTGATTGCAGATTTTTGCTTCTATTTTGTGGAATGTTTTCCTTGTAGTGTTTTTCTGTTGGGTTTTGTCTGTGTGTGTGTGCGCGTGCGTGCATGCGTGCGTGCGTGTGTGTGTGTGTGTGTGTGTGCGTGTGTGTGTTTGGAGTTTGGATCAGTCGTGTGTTTGCACCTGTCTGCCACCGTATCAACTGACTGAAGAAATGCTTTAAAATGTGGACTAGAACATGGTGACCCAAAGTCATCCAAATGTCTGGTGAATAACTGAGGAGGAGAAACGAAGCAGTGGACAAAATGATGACGTGTGTGGATTAGGAAGGGTAGTAAAAGTAGTTTGTTTGATTCATTCAGTAATTTTAAATTAACTGTTGATAATCTTGTTCTATTTTCATTTTAAACATATCCAATAGGATAAATATCTCACTTCATCAGTTAAAAACCAATATAAACTGATCTGTTACTGATTATACAATCAATATAATAAGACCAATAAGTGTGATACCAAGCACTGTCATTTTTGTAACTTTCTGTAAGAATATGTGGATTACTGTGCAGTCGCTGTTTACATCCAATTAGTTTCTATGTTTTTTTTAAGTTTAACTTTGTATAATTATTATTAATCTATTACTAAAAATCAAGCTGCCAGCTTCGGTTTATGTGCTGTCTGACTCTTTTTTCTAAATATGCATTCTAACTGTTTCTTGTCACTGACTGCCCTCCATATCTCTGCTTCCTGCTCTACATAGACATGGTTACCAAATCTTTCGGCCCTCAGCTCTACTGTCTGTGAATCATCTAAGGAGCTGTTGTTGTTCCCTGCAGAGAGAGATGGTTCATTATTAATCAGATTGGCTTTGAAGTAGATCTGATTGATTTGTCCATCTGCAGTTTGAAAAAAAGAAAATACATCTGTGTGTATTACAAAGTCCAGAGTGTAGATCAATGGCTAAGTACTTGATGGATTTTTCAGTTTTGCTACTTCGTTGCAGGTGCCATATGAATGCAAACCTGATCAGCTCCAACAGCTCTGAATTTTTACTGCATTAATGTTTGTTTTCACTTTTATGTCTGACAGACCGGCTCGATTTGAACGCTGCCTCACTCACTTCGTAATTTTCCTGGGGAAAATGTTTTCATGATGTAACCCTGAGAAAGAATTAGGGATGCAGAAAAGGGCTTGGATGTGACATGTGAAAACTTTTGTGGAAGGAAGGAAAAAGACGAAACGAACGAGACTGAAGAGGAGCTTGAAGGCGTCGACCTTAAGACCAGAGACAGAAAATATCCAAGGTATTCGCTGTTGATTTTCAGGAAACATACAGAAACAAATGTAAGATTTAATCATCACTTCAGCCGCTGAACTGCCTCAAAATCTATTTATAGTAGCAACGGCTTTGAGGGGTGAAAAGATATATCCAGTTCCCATGACGATATGTGAATGTTGTTGGGAAAATCCAGTTATCCCTCCTTTTTTGTTTTTCGCAAAGGTTCCAGAAATCACAAACTATTTTTACAAATCCTTAATCTGAATCTTTTGATTCTTTATATTGCAGTTTTAATGCTTTTGAAATTCTAAATTAGAACCAGTGAGAGTGCTCCCATTTAGGCACAAAATATTTTAGATGATCAAATGAAGCCTATTTAAAAAAAGAAAACAACAAAAAAAATATTCATAGTCGTTCTTTAACACAGATGGAGAGCTCCAAAGTAGACAAAGATTACTCATGTCTTGTTTTCATTCTGTCTTTGTTCTACTGACGAGCCAAACTGCTGAAATATGAACTGCTTCAGTACAGCGGAGGTTTGTTCAATGCTAATATCTAAATGAATCATTTCAAGACGAGTTAAAAACTATTTCCTGTTTTAATCCAACATAAGAAGCTCAAACACAGTGGCTCACTGCAATGCTTTCAGCTGAATGTTGTCCACCAGCCTGAAGCAAAGTCAACAAAACGAGGAAACATTTCAACTAATACTTCCTGTCTAACTTCAGAATAAGAGTCTGTAACAAAGCAATGCATTATGGCCGCGCCTAAAATGAATTCACTTATTCATGAGATGAAGAAGCATGCTGACAACATTCACTGACACTTTGTGATGACAAATGTTACAACTTAATTTTGCAAGATGCTACATCCCATTGTACAGAAAACCAGTTAACCAGCAGAGAGGCTTCATCTCTGATCATTTGTTGAGGATTTGCTTAATATCTGTCAGTAGCTATAGTCTCTAGATATTTCACACATTAATTATAATTAATTATAATTCACATGGCAGAAATATGCCATGTGAATAACACACAGCCACTTCGCTGTTGGCTTGTTGGCAAAAGATGTTAATTCAATGTTGAACTGCTATCATGTGCAATCTGGGCAGGCGCAGAGCTATGGGGGGGGGCTTAAATATCTGATTATAGACTGAGAAAGTCTACCGCCTGTTGAGAAAGGTCTATTTAATGTTAAAGTTACTTTCCCTCAATGGAATATATACTAGTCAGTCCCAGTGACCGTTTCACTCACGGTTTAGCCGATGTGTTTCCTGGGTAAAGATCAACCAAAAAACGCAGACCAACCTCCCCGCCCCTCGCTCAACAGTTTCTGGTAGCGCAGGCGATAAACGTCAGGGGCCGGTAATTAGCCCCGCCCCCCGGCCCAACGCTGACTTGTTCCGCTAGTGAATCTGGGTACAGAACGGAATCACAACTCAGTGTTGTCAACACATAGTGCTTAAGTTAAAACGTGATTAACCCTCACCTAAAAGGGGTTGTGCTGTGGTGGCGCAGGGGTTAATGGTGGTTGATCCACAGTCAGTTTTCGACTTCAATCATACATGCAACA
>NW_015114420.1:57377-60383 GCF_001443285.1 Poecilia latipinna | reverse complement strand
TTATAATTCAACATTGAATTAACATCTTTTGCCAACAAGCCAACAGCGAAGCAGCTGTGTGTTTGGGACATCCCACTCATGTAAACGGTGGGGGTGGACCCCTCCACTCCTTGTAGTAAGTTGTAGATGTTTTTGTGTCAATATATCACACACACAGTCAGTGAGAATTGTTATGAACAAGTAAGAAAATGTACAGAAAGGAATCTCCACCCACTATCCTCTACAGTGCTTAATTTAAATGTGATAACCCCCGCTCAGTAATAAAATCCTCTGACCCAGAGCGCTGATGAGGAGGAGAGGAGGGAAGGGGTGCGGCAACACAGCTGACATTGATTCAATATTGATCAGATGTTGATCAGACATCAGCATTTCAGTCATTAGATTTCAACCACAAAACATTGATTCAATGACACAGTTTCAACATTGGTTACTTGGCTAGAGGTGGATGGTTGTTTGGTTGATCCACCGTCATTTGTCGTCTTCAACCAAAAATCAACCATTAATCAGACTTCGGCATTTCAGACATCAGATTTCAACCACCAAACAACGTTGATTCAATGTCACAGTTTCAACGGTTTGATTGGATGGTTGTTTGATGGTTGATCCACCATCATTTGTCAACTTCAATCACATATCAACGATTCTAACTAATTCAACGTTGATTTAACGTCATATGCTATCTGGGTTGTGTCTAATGGCCTAAAAGCTCTGTTTTGGTTTCATCAGACCAAATAACTTTCCTCCATCATGGCGTCTCCCACATGCCTCTGGGCAAACTCTGGTCAAGCCTCGGTCTGAATTTTCTTCAAAGGTAACTTACCCATT
The DNA here is from genome assembly GCF_001443285.1 of Poecilia latipinna. Classification (NCBI taxonomy): domain Eukaryota; kingdom Metazoa; phylum Chordata; class Actinopteri; order Cyprinodontiformes; family Poeciliidae; genus Poecilia; species Poecilia latipinna. Next base: position 59,558 of record NW_015114420.1, on the reverse strand, counting down.
GTCACTCTCCCATGAAGATTTGACTGGCGAAGAACCAACTGTTGTTGTCCCGGTGACATGGAGTCTTCCCTCTCTGGTCTCTCGGGTTGTGAGGATATGGCCATAATGTGGCCATAATGTGGCCCTGTTCCTTTCATGTCTGGATGGATTGAGCTGAACTCTAGAGGACACTCAGCGCCTTGTAGATGTTTTCAGAAGCAGGATGTCTCAGGGTGAGCCGTGGCTCATCCTTCACCACCACAGATGGTGTTTTTGTAATAGTGTGATGGGAGAAATAGACTGTGTTCACACAGCAGGTCTTGATGCTCAATTCAGATTTTTTCTCGCTGAAATCAGTCTTCTGTGTGAATGTTTCACGACTCCAAAGCGACTCAGATGCGCAGAAGAAGAACTCAGGTGTGATGCAGCTGCGATCTGTTTAGTTTGAAATAATGGACAAAAGAAACAGAAGCACAACTAACAGCGATGAGCTTTTGTGGATCATCGACTGCAGTTTCTGAAAAGTCTGTCTGGATGTGAAGTAGGATCCAATGCGGTTCCTTCAGGATGCGCTTCAGTGGAGCACACTTCTTTCAAAATTCATAATTATGATTTATTTGTATTTTTATGTTCAGTCTGGTTCTTTCTGGTGCAGAATCATGATGCATGTTTCAGGTCAGTGACATAAAGGTCGAGTTAAATTCAGGAGGACAGTTCTGACTGCAGACGCTCTGAAAACAATCATTTAGCTCCACATATGGAAGTGTCAATCAGTCTTTTTTTGGTGGGTGGAAATATCTGATTTGGCCGTTCAGACTGCTGTGGAAGAGTCCATATAGGCAAAAAAAAAAAAAAAAAGATCCAATCTGGGTTGTATTTTCCTGCTGTGTAAATCCTTTTCTAAATAACAACAATGCAAAGTGTTTGAGGTCTACCATTTAGCCACCAAACTCCACCTGTAGAGTAGTTCTACTGCACGGCTAACAAAATTGCTCCGACCTGCATGCTAACATAGTTTGCTGAAACCCGGAGCAATGTTCCTTTAATTCTGTTATCCTGCTGAATGCGCCCCCACTTCCCTGAGGAAACTGAGAAAGATTAATCAAATCATCATCATCATCTTCAGCAGCAGCAGCAATCTCTCACTGATTAATTCTATCAAACCAACCTCGCCTCTCAAAATAATACCTTGTTAATTTAGGGGCGCACAATGGAGGAGTGATACCTGACTGACGAGCTCCCGTCACTCGTGTTTACAGGAGCGGGTGTTAATAAATCGTGTGTGTGTGTGTGTGTGTGTGCGTGTGTTGGCTGGCTGCAGTTGATGAAATCAGAGGGGGACCGAGCATTCCTGACGACACGGCGCGAAACAACAGCTCCTCCTGAAGCAGCTGCTGGAGGGTTGAAATATTTCATTCACCGAAGAAGGAAACATGTTTTACTGTCCGCAACCATTCCAGGTGGGCTTAAAGGTGCAAATCATGCACGTATGGCGGTCAGTCATTCTACGCAAAAACGCATAACTGCAACACATCATTACAAGAGATTATGTCACCTTGTTGGCTTATTTTTTTATTTACATTTGAAAACTTGCTGACGGAGACGGAGGTTTGTGCAGCAAAGGCACGAGCGCTGTTTATCTCCATACACACAAACACACGCACACGCATACTCACGCACACACTCCCGTATGTGTGTGTAAGTCTCCCCTTCTTTGCCTCCAAGCATCTGACAGCGTCCCTCCCTCTCTCTCTCCTCCTCCCTCCCTCATTAGGCGTTACACCGGCAGCACACCGACCCACTCCCTCTCCTTCTAACCGGGAAATAAACACAGAGCGGCGGCAGCAGGACTGAACTCCCCACGGTGCGCACCATCCATGGTCCTCCTCTGGATGCCTGTCTGACAGGAGGGTACGTTGGCAAATTCATGTTGTAGTTTCCTCTGTCAACTGACTGCGTGGTAAACACGGTGTTGGTTTCGTTAAATGCTCCTATTTTTTTATTTTTTTTTACTGTTTATATTTGTTTCTTATGCGCACAATTTGCAGCTGATGGCGGCTTTTTTGTGCTGTGGTGAAAGACAATTTGTTCGAGCTGAGGCTGCTCCACACACCGGATCATTTTATAACACGCATGGACTTTACCCTGCGCTCCCTGCCGGAGGGGGGTGAAGACAAAAAAAAAAAAAAAAAAAAAAAAAAA
>NW_015114420.1:12841-54129 GCF_001443285.1 Poecilia latipinna | reverse complement strand
CCCCCCGGTTTTTTTTTTAACCCCACTGCACTTTCCCCCCGCCCCCCCGCGGGGGGGGGGGGAAAAAAAAAAAAAAAAAAAAAAAAAAAAAATCCTGGGAATGAAGCAGGAGCAAGTTGTTGCGTCGTTTTTTTGCGCCTACTGGCCCTGTCAGCGTGTAGTCTACATGACCAGCAGGCAGGAACCAGTACACGCTCCTATCCGGATTCCTCCTTCGCTGCGTGGAAAAACGAGCTACTTTAATGCTCTCAAGCACGCCATAACCTTTCTTGTCATTTTTTTTAAAGCTTCAGAGATCAGCTGCTCTGCTCATGGCCCAGCCCGTCAGGGCAAACTGGATCTGCTTTTGGATTAGTCAGTGTGTTCTCAAACACACCCATTGCTAATAACTAAACAGCCTCATTGTGCATACAGAGCCTTGCAGAAGTATTCATACCCGTTGAACTTTTTTTTGTCTTTGCTACATCAGCTTCGGGTGTTTTTGTGTTTTGTCTGTCTGATATTCACATTTTGACATTTTGCCCATTCTTCTTAGAAAATAGCTCAAACTCAGTCAGATTAGACGAAAAGCAACTATGAAGATCACATTTTGAAATTTTGCTGCATATTCTCATTTATTTGGATCCGAGTCTGCTTTGACTGGGTCATTCTAGCACATATGCTTCAATCTGAACCATTCAGCTGAATCTGCTCCAGTTTCAGGTCTCATGTAGCTTTATCTATCATCCCATCAGCACTGATTAGCTTGAGGAAAAGCATTCCCACAGCATAATGCTGCCAACACCATGTATCACTGTGTAGGTGGGGTGTTAGTTTTCCACCATACATGTCATACAGTTTTGACATCTTGGCCAAAACATTCATCTCTGGTGTCATCTGACCAGGTCACCTTTCTCTGTCCCCTACAAACTCAAAAACTGAAAGGATGACTTCCACCATTTTTTTTTGTTTGTTTTTTTTTTTTTCAATAAAAGTGCATGTAATAAAAGTGATGATTGGTCAGAGTCAGTTTGGGTGGAAGATGTTGTCTTAGGTTTGGACTTATGCCATGCTCTTTGTTCAAAGTTTTGGATATTATTTAATCTCCTAACCCTACATTTTCCCATCACTTCCTCCCTGACCTGTCTGCTGTCTTCATGATGCCGTTTGTTCACTAATCTTCTTTAGGAAATCACTAAAATTATACTGAAATTATTTAACACTGAGGGTGACTCCATGTACTACTTACTACTTCCAGGTATCAAAGAGACTGAATACCAGTGGAGGACATCGCTTACTAAAGAGTTAGTTATGCTAACCCTAACCATTAATCATCAGCATTAGTTTGGCTAATGCTAAAGCACTACACCAATATTTAGCAAAAGCTAATTGCTAAAGTGCTAACTTCAGTTCAAACTACAGCTACCAATTTCATTTGTACTTGATAATTTACATATTCTACACTGCCTGTAGATATTTATGTTTATATCTTGTTTTCTGCTGTCCATGTTTTATTTTCTTCCTGTGTTTCTTGTTTCAAATAGTTATTGAGGGGAAAAAGGGAAGCGAAATAAGAGCATGAATGTAAACGTTTAACTCCTTGAAGAATTCCTAAGTTAATAACCAAAACTTCAACACAGATTCCAAACTTCATTCAGCTGAAAGTTCACCAGACAGTCAAGTAAGTTAGTGCTTTAGAATTTATCAGGAAATATGAATTTAGGGGAAGCTAAGTGAGCTAAGCGTTCTCAAAGTTAGCAAAAGTACTAAAGTGTTAAATGAAAAATTAGCTCTGCTATCAGCAGAGTGCTGAGTGCAAATGCATACCACACTCAGCGCACAACCATAGAGCTCTTTGTTTTTTTTGCGCTTCACAGGTATACGCTGCCTTTTGTAGGTTTCTCACATAAAATCCTATTAAAATACAGGGACGTTTGTGGATGTGACATAATAACATGTGAAAATGTTCAAGGGGTGTGAATACTTTTGAAAGGCACTGTACACTTAGCATATGTTGGGCTCTCAAACTGTGTTGCACATGTTTCACCAGCAGCAGCACAATGTGGTTATTTTTTGTCTTCAGAAACAAAAAGTAACTAAACTTGCCCTCAGCTCACGGTGAATGAAGCTGTCAGTGTTCAGTTTGCAAAAGGCTGACTTCAGTGAGCAAATCTGTCTGCTTAGGTGGAGCACGCTTAGGCAATTCCTTACAAGCTATGCAAATAGCTTCACAATTATTCCCCCGGCTGTCACAGCCTATGTTCTGGCCTACTGTGGAATATCCAAGGAATCAGTAATATGACTTCTTTTTATCTTAAAAATGGTCATGTATGTGAATTTATTGACCATTTATTAATATCTGAGAATACAGCGAAGTGCCATTTTTAAGTGTTGTTGAAGCTGTTACTGCCAGAGGCTAAACATTCAGAATGACAGTTAGTCATTAAACATGACTATTTAATACAAACTGTTATTAAATGCAAATGCATTAAAAACTACTTTGATCTTGTAATCCGTTTAAAGATGTCTAAGGTTCTAAAATGTAAATATGTTCCATATAAACATATTTCTCCCCAAGCCTTTTCCTTTAAACAGGAGAAGTGTGGTGTAGTTTTTGTTTCTTGGAGCCAGACACCAAAAGACCTGTAGCTCTCTGATTTATGCACCTAGATGACAGATAGTTTGGTATTAGAAGCCTTGAAGAACCCATGTTTTACATCACTGGTTATCTAAATGTTCGTCCTGACATTCAGTGTCTTGTAAGTGGAAGTAAACACCCACTAATGCACACTTGTAAGGTTCCCTGTTGACCCTCGTCCATGACCAGGAAGTACACAGGGTCATGTGGCAGGTTTTAGAAAACACACATAGTAAAAACAATTTCTGAAGTATGAATAATGAAGAACTGCAAGAAATCATCAGACAAACACGATGATTTTGTCTGATGACAAACTCATCAAATTTTGTCCTTCATCAAATTGAATTTGGTGAAGGACATTTTTAATAAGTTAGGATGTGGTTATCCAAATGAACTTAACCCTGCAAAGTCAATAAAGAAATGTTGTACAACTAAAAACAAATAACGTCGTCTTCAGATCAGATAAACTGAGCAGCCTTTTTGTTTTCAAATTTTACTTGCATGAAAAACCATCAGTTCATCAAAATGACTCAAAGAGGTTTTGTTTTAGTGGGTCTTCAGCTGCATCACATTCTTCAGATTTGATCTTAAGCTGTTGATGCTTTGCAAGTGCAAAAAGTCGAAGATTCACATAAATGCACATTAACAATATTTCAAATCCTCTGATTTACTTTAAACTGAGTATTGATTTAATATTTTCTGTCTTATTTCATTTCTTGGTGTGCTGGGATTCAAACATGCTTTTGGATGCAGGCGTGTTCACACTCCTCCAGACTTTCTCTTATTTGAAATGCGCTGCTCACATAGTACTGGTTTCACAGTGTGTTACAAAAATTGAGATGTACATAAACAGTCTGCCAGGTATTGTGATTCCTAGTGTTGCCTTGCACTTTGCAAAGGCAAGTATTTTTACAGGCTCAGGTAGACTTTTCTTTTACATACTCAACATATTTAATATTATATTGTATCTATTTTATGTAAGGTTATACAGCAAGTATAAAATAGGGCCTAAATCAAAATCCTGAGAGACCCCATTCCATATATTGATAGTCTTGACATAATCCGATTTATGCACCCACTAAGAGTCCCTTTTAAAAAGTCTGCCAACATTGTATTAAATTACAGAAGTGTCTTTTGGACTGTGAACTCTTTGGAGTCAGGTGTTAATATTATTGTCTTGATCATTAATTCTGTGTTTTGTCTAATAAGTGATATTTTAGTTGTTTTTTTTTTCATTTTAGTGCTTGCATAATTAATTATGTCCTTCCTTCCTGATTCTTGCAGGTGTTGAATGGTGAATGAAAGGGAATGTTAGAAAATCTGGCTATGCGGTCTGTGGTTTTGTAATGGTGAAAGGCTTATTCAAAGTAAATACTATACAGGTGTCTAAAACAGCATCCTGATTACACTGCTGTTGCAATTTGGTAATGCACAAAGCCAAACAAAGGGAGCTTTGCTTTGTTTTCTGACTTACTGCTAAACAGCGTTGCAGAATTAGCTGGTTGACATGTTCATTATTGATCACCATGGCACTGCATGTCCTGCATTAGTCCTGAGACGAAATGTGACTCAGTTTCATATGTGTATCTGTGGTTCCAGTTCTGTTTTAACTTAACATTGTTGCTCAGTGAAGGCTCAAAAGTCCTGCCTTGAATGACACTGTGTCTAGGGCTGGTAATCTTTGCCACAACACTTATCATGAGGGAATATCAAAAAATTGTTTTTAAGTCCAAATGCCGTAAGGTTTTGAATTTGACAGCTCTAATTCAAGCATGCTCTACTCACTTTGACATTCTAAAGTTCTGCGACGTTTAGCAGATTGCTTGTCTTTGGCCGTTTGATCAATCAAACCCTTTTACTCCTATTAGGTACCTTCCTACTTCGGTACCCTTAGACAAATCATTTCATACTGTAAAGATGAGTCCTTTATGCAGATCTACAGAAAAGCTCAGGAGACACCAGAGTTGGTTAAAGAGTTGCTATGGGTGAGAAGCAAGGTATGAATTCAGCAAGTTCCTCTTGCTTCAGCTGCCTGAACATACATTAGCTTATTACACCGATAAATCAGCCTCGATTTCCTTAATTTTGGGAAATGGTTGATTGGTTGGTCAATAGTTACATGAGAAACTGGTCTTATCCTCCAAACTTATCTACCTCTACAAAGGTCTGAAAATCAGCCACTGTTCCCTCTTTCTGTGCTGTGAGAGGACTGACTGACAGACCTGTCCACCTGGTCAGCTTAACAACAAATTCAGTGACTTTTCAGACAACAAAATCGATATCAACCAAAACTCTTTGCACAAGTTAGAGTACATTTCTGCTTCTGCATGCTTTCTACCCTTACCATGCAAAGTCATAAACATCAAAGAAAACATTTCAGGAAAATATTTTAAGAATACCGATCCTCTTGAATCGCTTGGCTTCTGTGGCCAATGTTCCGTCATACGTTCAATACAGAGAACAAACATATGGCAGCAAATGACATTCAAGGGAAAGATGAGCATATCAGAGTACAGAAAACATAAAGTTAATGTTCTTTATCATCACAAAAATTTTCAAATCACACATTAAATTTAAATCAATTGTATACTTATTACACCCCATTTCCATTTGTCATAGTTGATTATAGTAATGACTTCCTTCCTTCCATGACCGATCAAACCAAAATAACTACCTGCCAGAGATCTGACTCACCTCCTGCAGGTAGATGCTATTCATCAGAGCCATGGAGCTAGATATTAACAGTAAATGATAGAAAATGACTCTTTTAAGTCATCATTTGTCCAAGTGATTATGAAACGTCCTTCTGGCAGTTGCCGTACAGTTGACCTGAAAGCAAAAGGTGACTCCATTTTGTGCCAAAAAAGTGAGGTACAACTGGTGAGCACAGAGAACAATAGAGGGTTGCTGCTACATTAACCCCCAACCCTCACCCCCAGTCCTCCTGCTGTTGTACAGGTGGGCTTCTAAGTCTTTTAGTCATCCTCTTCCCCCAGACTGCTGGAACTGTAATCCTCATATGGCAGCATGGCTTTCAGATCTCATTAGCAAAGTAGCTAACATTTCATCTTTGTAGTAAACTACATGAAGGTCAGACTTTATAAAGTGAATCAAACTTAAAGATTCTCCATATTTGTCCTGTACATGGAGCCCATCTGAAGGCAAAGTCTCGCTCCTGGTGAGTTCATGTCACTTTTTGTGTATTGACTTCAGCTGCCAGAGGCTTCTGTTGGGATTTCGCGGCTCAGCATGCTGCCTCCCAACATTTGCAATTCAGATGAGCTGGTATGAAGCATCCGAAACGGTCGTCCTCTTCTCCCATTCTGTTTGGAAGCAATCATTCTCTGCACTTGGAAGTTAACTCAACCGTTTCGTATTTTAGTTTTACATCAGTGTCGGGGAAAAATAAAAAAGGGGCTGCTGCTGGTTACCTGTCAGGTTCAAAGGGGTGGAATAAAGACAGCCTTTTTTCTCGACTTGTAGTCGATTTGGTATATGCTGTGTCATTTAGCGCATTCTTAGACGGCTGCATAATGATGTGAGGTCGCTGCGATCTGACCTGCGCCGCTGACAGCAGGCTGTGTTCGTGTGTGCGTGTGTAAATGTGTGTGTGTATGTGTGCGCATGTGTGTGCGTCTGTGTGTGTTTGTGTGTGGATGTCCTGCACTTGGCTGTCATTGGTTTTGGCCCAGTTGAACGTTATGTGACCCGTCATGATTGGGTTGCTTGGTGAGTGCGGTCACGTCTCTTCCTGTCTGCTAAACTCCACTGACCAGTCACACGAACACACACATCCGTGTTCTCTATACTTGTGAGGACTCTCTAAATCAAAGCCGCATGCTTCCTGGATAAATCCATAGCACCTTGTATTGTAGGCACAAGCCTTGATAGAGGTACATAATTTCATCTGCTGCTCATCTTCCCCCGCTGCCAGAACAGAACAAAACACGACTCATGGCCTTTTTCTATTACCCTAAGGACCAATCTTTATGTCCATAGAAGATTGAAGCTCATTTTTTTGAATATCCTTCCTGATAAGTGGTCTTCATAAGTTCACTTGTGTAGTTCAATTACCTTAAGTACACTTCCTTTAGTGAGAGCAGAACTCTTCTTACTTTTTATTATTAAACCTTGCTCTGAGGATTACGTCTGCCTCTTTTCAGTGTGACTTCAAGCTGCTGCATTCCATCATTTTTCATGCCACTTTCCTTGAGGATGGTGATACTCCAAGTCCACATCATAAATTATATTCATCCTTATCTTAACTTGAGCAATTTGCAATAATTTGGTTAGAACAAGAATTTGACCTCATGCTGTAGAGTGTATTGATTTGCTATCATCATCACAGCATCAGTGTTTGCATTACTAATATAAAGAAGCAGCTGAATGTAAAGTTGAGTGGTTTTACTGTTTGCTGGGGGTCAACAACGTCCTCTGAAGGACAAACAGAACAGAGTGGGTTTATAAGGTCTGTTTCTGAGCTGTGGTTATGAAGAACAGAGCAATAAGATGAGTCATTTGTGTAACTTAGCTGCCTGAATGAAAAAATCAGGATGAGGGATGATGAATTATAAAATGAAGACATCTGGCGGTCTGCTGTTTAGGCTCGATGGAGGTCTAAGTCAAATACTTTATACAGACATGAAAAAAGACATGAATAAAGTAAAGTCAACTCAACTCACTTTAGAGACCTAAACTGCTTGAAAATCATTTCTGTCTTTGTTCTCCAGATACCCAGCCTGTGTGTACTGAGCATTTCTGTCATAAAAATATGTTTTAGGCAATTATGTATTCATTATCTCTTCTGGAGAACCCTAGTGCATAATTTAGTACCATGTTTGGAAACTATAAGCTGCGTATGATGTTATTGTTTGTTTGTTTGCTTAGAAGTCAATGTAAATGATCAGTGTCATTTGGTTACCCTTTAAGTAAAATGTTCATGTTCTATTAATTCTAAAATCTCCATTTTGGACATTGTTTCTTAAAATTAGGAGCGATATTTTCTCAAAACTCCCCTTTCTGTAGAGAAAAGTCAGTTTCTCCAGAGAACTGAAAGACATAAAACCCATTTTCCAAAAATATCCGTGGTAATGTGAGCAGGGTTTTAATTTAACGTGGACTGAATGATAAAAAAAAAAACATTGAGATGAAATTCTGTTTTTGTGTTTTCACCAAATGGATAAATGTTTCATAAATTCAGAGAAATTTTGATCTGGTCAACAGCGACTCAGAGACCAAAGTAGTCACCTTTTTCAAGTTACCTACCGATCTACATATCAGTGTTCATAGAGTCTGACGTTTGTGGTTGAATATGACTCCAAAGTAAACAACCTTGAGTTGTTATAAAAGGAATGGACGATAAGTCACTCTGGTGTGTAAAACGCATTTATTTAGAAATTGGGGGACTTTGTCCATGTTAGGATCCTTCAAGCAGTTTTCTTTAGCTTTCTTCACAGCTGCAGTCGGTAATGTTTACTCCTTGATTCGTGTCAGTCAGTATGAATTAATATTTAACACATCTGTCAAAAAATATGTAATGAAGAGACATGTAGCTTACACCTGGCTATAAAAAAACAGTGGCTTATAGTCCAAGTAATACGGGATATAAATGTAGTCGTTCTCTAGTTTGAGTGCACAACTTTACTGATACTAAAAATATATAACATTTAGTTTTCTTCAGTCAGTAGCAGCTCCTATACTGAAGAGTGGTATTAGCCCAACTTAGTAGCAACATGTTGCCTTCACTGGCCTAAAACAGGTCTGATTCTTTGGCTTCATGACCTGCCAGGAAGTGTAATTTCTGGTTTCTGGGTGGTGAGCACCTGTCATCTTCTAACCAGGCACAGGTTCAGTTCTAAAAGCTGTCCAGATGAACCTCAGGCAGCATTTTGTCTTTGCTCCACACAGAGTAGGTGGTGTTTGGGTCTAAAAGGTTTGGACCAAAAACCTTTTAGACTCATACACATGATTCTCTCAGGTGTCGGAGAATCCAGACACCTGATAGCAGATGAGTCGCGGTGTGGTATTGATTGTTGACTGACAAAGCTGTAATTGTAGTACTACACCAAAGTACTACACTGAGACTGTGTGTTTGTTTGCCACTTGTGCTCCTCTGTTTTACCCCCTCCTAGCATTACAGCGCTGCCGTCCTTGACTCTGACAGTTATAATCACAGTGGTGACGTGCTTTTTGTTGTAAGGCAGCTGAATTAAACCCCATAATAATGCAGTCTCCACTGCAGATGTGTCAAAACTGTATTTTCCAGAGCAGCCTACAACATTATTCAGCTTGAATAGAGTTTCAGGGATTTGCCTACAGCAGTGATCACTTATTTGGTCCTTCCACTATTGAGAATCCTTTCCCAGAGCAATTGTAGTCCTGCTGTTGTCTGCCCGATCACGGGCTTTTATTTGTATTTTTTATTTATTTTCTTGCTTTTGGTTTGCCTTCTCAAAGCTTTGGGGAATTTATCGCCTCCCTCAGATTGCATCATTCTGTTTTCAAAGAGAGGAAGGGGACCTATTTCATGTCCCGAGACAGTTTTATTTGACCATTCTATTTCCAATCGCCGCTCGTACGGCTCAGGGCTGACGAGAGGCATATCACCATGTCCTTCTGAAGGAGAAGCAGTGAGGAGCTGTAGAGCCGCCTCAGCCCCATGACTGCCGTGAGTCAGCAGGTTCTGCTTTCCCTCTCTCCTCCTCTGCATAACTACACTTGTCTCCCTCGTCACGGCCGCCTTCTTTGAACAAATCTCCTGCCTCTCATGGATGAGACTCATCGTGTTGTTTTTGACTTTGATCTTGAGTATTGGCGTCCAAAGCAGTGCTCAACGCTACCTCTGTGTTGCAGCAGCAGTGTGCATGTTGTGGGGAAGCTTTGTATTTGTGGGGAAAGAGAACAGTCGTCTGTTATTTTCAGGCTGTTTATTCAGTCTTTGCAGAAGTCTGCTCCGGAAATAATCTTTCTCCAACTACTCTATTTTGGCATCTCTTGACAAGCTCCACCAGCAGCCATTGTTTTCCTTTGGCTTCTTCACACTTGCTAGTCATTAATTAAAGCCTTGGCATCCAGCAGTTGTGGAGGAAAACTAATTCCATTGTCTGTCAGTGCTCATTTCTCTTATTAGTAGGATTCTTGATTTCCTCAGACTTGCACTGGTAGATAACGTATTGATACCTCTTAAACTTTATCACATACTGACAGCAATTTCAGTTGCCACAAGCCACAGATTCTCAGTAGGACTTAGGTCTGGACTTTGTCTGGAACAGTCAAACTCACATTTAATTTCCTTTTGGGATCAATAAAGTATTTTTAATTGAAATGAATTGAATGACCATTTTTTGATTTAAACCCTTCCATTGAGGCTCTGGCTGTATGTTTAGGTCTGTCAAAGGCGAACCTCTGCCCCAGCCTCAAATCGTTAGCTGCCACTAACATTCTTCTCTGTGAGTTATGAATGAAAAATGTATGACAAAATGTATGGCTAACCTTCTAAATTCATTTTAGGAAGATGATCTGAAAACCAGTTGTGGGCACACTTATCTAATCCGCTATAATAGCTGAGCTTTGTTTAGTGTTTTTGCTAACTTTGAAAAAGCTTAGCGCACCTAGCTTTCCCTAAGTTAGTTCTAATTTAGTGTAATCTTTTAGTTCTATAAAGTTCAACATCTGTGATGAAGCTTTGGTTATTGAGTGTTAAGCATTTTTCATATAGTTAAGGACTTTACTGTAACCCTACAGTGAAATCTACTGATGCTATCTGACCCAAACCCTCTCATAGCCAATTAGGGAAAATCTGAAACGGAGTTAGCAAAAGTCAAGAACTGTGAAATCAATTCTCAAAAAACAATATATAACCCAGCGTCTCTGAGTGAATTCAGTGCCATTAGCATAAAAACAATGTTTTGTTTGGGATGATTAAACTGCAGATTGCAGGTAAAGTACAGCTAAATAAAGCCTGTGGTCTGAGATTGAAATTTGTTGTTGCCTCTTTGTGTGTCACAAGATATAAAAGTCATCGAGGGCTGAGGGTTTGGTCTGACCTCTGCGTTATGTTTCCCTGGTAATTATACTGAATGATGATTGCGCACCAAATGTCCGGTGAGGCAGGTGGGTGCAGTCTGCATACTGGCCATGTTGCCGTTCTCTGCCGGTCCTGCTGCACAGCTCCCTCTGTTTCTCGCCAATACATCGTTTTTCTGCTCAGGGGTCAGGGGTCAGGCGTCAGGCTGCCTGAGCTTTCGGCTGCTCAGATGTTCTGAACTGGTCCAACAGGTTGCAGTGCAGATCCACAGTGGTGACTGTGCACTCACGATTAGAGTCTGTGTTTACTGTTCTTGGTTCTGATCCGTGGGCGCACTCCACAAACATTGTGTGTGTGTGTGTGTGTGTGTTTTCTGTGTGGTTAGTCTTTTGTTGCTCCTCCTCGCTGTTGTTGCTGTGTTTTCAGCCTCGTGGAGGATCGACTGCACTGTATCCTCATCCAGGCTTTCAATCTGGATCTTGTTGGAAAGATCTATTTCTATTTCTATGTGTTAACATCTTAAAAATTAAATTAACAAGCTTGCTCTTACATATGAGACTCTTGTTCACTCTCTGCATGTTGGCTTTCCACAGACTGGCAATTTATGCAAATTCCAGTAGCATGTGACTTGTTGCTAGAGGAACTTTTATTATTGTGGCTAATGGTAGCCAGTATATGCAGCTTACAGAGACACACCACAGAATACACTCAGAGCAGTGACATGCAGAAGAAGTTATCCATATTTTGTCTTTTTCCAACAACAAACATTGATTTTAGCAGGACTCAGTCTGATAGGCCAACAAACAAAGAGCTATGTTTCCATTCAGTTGGCATGAGAATTTTTAGCAAACTTTTAAAAATATCACAAAGAAGAAACGAAAGCTAATTAAGGGTTTTTCCATCTACTGGTTCGGAGCGAATCAACCAGGCTGTACAAAGTTTGATTTCATCAGATGTTGATGCTACATATGGCTATTGGCCTCTTTAAGAGACAATCTCCGAAGGTTTGAATGCAGCTCTGTTAAATTCATCGGCTGAAAATAGATTGTGGCACAACTTCAAACCTACCAAGACATGGACGTCCTCCTAAACTGACAGGAGTATTACAGCCAGGAGTCCTGTTAACTCTGGAGGAGTAGCAGAGATGTCTATTCACAGCTAGTCATGCTCTACAAATCTGTCCTCAGTAGAAGAGAGGGAAGATTGTCAAACTGTTGAAACACAGCAGACAAACGTTATGCTCAGGTAAGACTAAAACATTCTGGCCATGTTCAGTATTTCACATTTCACTCAGCAGCCGGTGGAGCTTTCAGGGGTCATTGGTGGTTTTGCCGTTTGCTGTAGTTCCCTTTGTGGTGAGGAGAATCTAAACTTTTTGATTGTAAGTTATGTGATTACATGATGTGAGTCCTCAGGATTTTGTGGTTTAAAGGAATTGGAGGTTGGCTGAATTTTTTTTAATTGGGAGAATTGCGCTAACATTGATCTCTGTAAAATCAAGCCTTCCTTTTCCTTCTTCTCCTCTAAAACGTTTCTTCTGTCAGAATGCAAGTGGTTTAAGTGTGCAGGGTGTGGGGGTGTCATCACAGATGATGAGCCTAGCTCTACACTGTGTTTTCTAGAGACGGTTGCCCTGCTGGGATAGTAGTGGTGCTTGGATAATTCTCTCTGATGTTCTCTCCGCTCTCTGTGGAGGCTTGCAGTGTTTGGTGCTGCCTCAGTTCCACACAGTGATCAGATAATCTGATGCAGCTGAAACTATTGCTCCAATAAGTGTCTATCAGATCAAACTGAGCTTACATGATAGTAGGAAACATGTAATTGCAATATTATATTTGAATTTTATGATTGTCATGTGTGAGTTTTATCATTTTGGCAACTACAACCAAGCAGAGGCTCATTAGGGACAGTACTACTCTATCAGCTTTCTAAACATGCTACCAGCATACACCATGTAAATGTGTTACCCCAGTATGCACTTTCTTTATTACTTTGTGTGTATTTTTGGCTGAACAATAAGATTCTATCAGTTGTGCATTTTTAAAGACATGAAATATGCCTTTGCCTCTAGCGTTCTTTACCTAGAGGTAAAGAATGATCGTGTCTCATGGGAAATATAGCCAGAAGGATTACACCGGCTAGCGCTTCACGAGACAGACTTCACTTTTATCAGACTTTCCTTTTAACAGACTGAGCTCTTATGCCTTGAGATAAAATATGACAGTACAAATCATAGATGTAGCTCATTTAATTTGTTGTTTGTTTAGTATTATTATGGCTGGGAAAGTTTACTGTGCAGTCACTGATAATTGGCTTCACAATAACAAACAGTAAAACAAAGATGGTGGTCAAGAGAAAAGCAATGTTTTCAATTTTGTTTTTGGTCTTCACGTTTTGAAAGAAGCTTTGGAAGGTGAGTGCTCTGAGGAAAAGAAGCAGTAATCTACTGGAATAAATAATTTAGCTGTTCAGTTATTCCGTGGCCTTCGATGGGGTTTTAGAGGAGCAAATGCTAATCTGCAGAGCGGTTTCAGAAAGCGTGAGGCTTTCTGTGTAAAAGGTTGGTGCGGCTTAATGATCCCAAACTCACATTAAGGAACACCCAGAAGAAATGGGTCATGATTTGGGTTTATTTGGGCTATACCAAGAATTTTGATAATTATTTGCATAGCATTTTAATTGTTAATAGTAGTAATTGTTGCATAACCTTTGGTGCCTTTTGGCCAAACAAGATTTTTAATCTGAATGGGATTTTCTTGGTTAAACAAAGATAAAAAATTTTTAATGGACAGTAGACGTAAATTCCATTTGATTTTTGAACTGTAGTTTTAAAGAAACGTCTCTTTAAAACATTAAACAAAGCAATAGTTCAAACATATTTCATTGAATAGATTTATGTTTTGGTCAGCTTAGTCAGTGAAATTCTATTTAGTTTGATTTAGTTGAAGTCAGTTTAATTTAACTAAGTCTAGTCTAGTTTATTTATGTTCAGTTCACTTCAATCAAATTTAATCCAGTTCATTTTAATTCACTTCAGTTCACCTCAATCAATGCAGTGCATTAAAATTATTTCCAGTTTTATCTAGTTTGGTTACATTTCCTTCTGTTCAGCTAGATAGAATTCATCTCAGTTTAGTTCACTGGAAGTGATTTCAGTTCAGTTTTGGTGGTTTTAATTTACTTAATCCGATTCAATACAAATGTATCTTAATTCACTTTAATTCAGTTCATCATTCAAACCAGTTTGTTAAATTCAGTTTTGTTTCATTGACATTATAGTTCAGTTTAATTCAGCTCCTTTCAGTTCATGTTTTTACAGAACCAGTTCACATCAGGAGTTATTATAGAGCACAAATAAAACCCACAAGTTGAATCTATTTCAATATAAATCATAAACCAACTATTTGTTTTTATTGAAGTTGTTCACTTCATAGGTGAGTTAAAAACCTATGAAGTTATAATTCACTTCATAGGTGAATTATAAGACAATATTATAATTTTTAAAATGATATGCAATTAACTATTTACTATTTTGTGACTGTAAAGATGTTTTATTTGGAGCGTTTATTATAAAACTTTAAATATTTTCACAGCACAACTGCAGTTTTCCTTTTTATTTGTACAAAAGTTGAACTTGTTACTTTCATCCATCAGAGTTGAATTATCTTCCCCCTCATTGTTCCCATTAACCATCTCTTCCCTCTGTGTCTCCATGTCGGGTTCTGACTCCATTAATAAGCCTGTTGATTTATGCTCAGCAGGCTTGGCTGTGACGACGCTCTGGATTTCATTGCTGAGGCTCCGACGTGTGTGTCTGGCGTGTGTACAGCTGTGGTCCGTCTCAGCGGTGGGTGTGGAGGAAGTTAGTGTTTTTCTACTTTAGATGGTCCTCTCTGCTAAGTGTTTGATGGCTCAGGCATTTGTGTTATCTTTCCTCACAGAACACTCTCACTCCCCCCCTTCACCTGCACTCAGACTGTGGTCAGGCTGCTTCTTGTCGCCACAAACCACTCACTGTTTTGGCATCAGTGCTTCGTTTCATGTGACTGCAAGCTTTTCTCTGATTGCTTTGCAGTTTTTGGTGCCTTTTGCCCATAGATGCTCTCCTCTCATTCGTCAGTTTTAGTTTTCTCTCATGTTTTGGCGTTGGCAGTGATAATGAGAGGCTCGTTTATAATTTATGCCGTGATTGATGTCCCTCTGGTAGCTGATTTTGTGCGGCAATCTCACCAGACGCGTCGCTGCCAGCAGTGGGATCGCGCCATCAGAAACTTTGCTGGCTGCTGGTCCTGATGGACGATTCTGACTTGAAAAGCTTAAAGGGCCAGTACTATGTAAAAATCAACTTTTTTGAGCTTTATATCATGTATAATGTCATTCCCTCATGAAAAACATACTAGGAGTGTTGCCTTGATTCTTTCTTACATGTTTGAGAAATCCTTTAATCTCCATTCAGTAAAATGCCTATGTGGACCTAGCTCTGCCTTCAAGGTGAAGCTCCTACTCCTGTAGAATTCTAGCTTCTGAGTTTCTGCCTCACAAAGCAGCCCTCCTCCAACACTCAGCTCCTTCAGACTAGCCAGCAGCAATTAGCAAACATCTGGTGAAACTGAGCACCTACTACTTCTCAGAGCAACGCTGGTAAAAACATTGTTAAAGGGTTTGTAGAGGAGCCAGATTGTTATGACTTCCTGAAGGTGGAGTTTCAGTAAGAGCAGAAGCTTCTTAAAGAGACAGAGGCCCAATATCAAGGAGCAAAATTACATGGAAAAAAATTATTTTAAGTCATACTTCGTATATTCAACATTTATAACAATTGAAGGTTACAACGCTACTTGATTGTGCTATAAAATGACACTATGTGCCCCTTTAAGAGACAAACTTTGAATGCTTTTTGATGTTTTTCTGCTTGTATACAAGCTATAGCTTTTCACTCTTAAGCAAATAAGATTGAGCTTCTTGTTTGGCGTCTTTACAGATCTTCCTGACACAGACACCGGTGACACAGAGAGGCTCCTTTCTGCCACAGCTCTGATCCAAATAAGGACATGAATGGCTCTATAGAGGCAGCAGAGTTGGCTTGGACGTGTGCCCACTGCCTGAGTCTTTGTGTTCCCAGGGTGTAGTGCTAGTTTCAGACCCCCCCCCAACCCCTGAAGTGCTTGTAGGCCTCTGCTGAATTGGCTGGTGGTCAGGTCAAAGGTGAACAGGATGAACAGCTCCCACAGCTACAGTGCTGGTCAGAACTGATCATTTGCTTGTTTTTGCTTCAAGCATTGTTAAAAACAAGCATGGTGAACTTTAGATATGTTATCTTCTAACCTTATGACAAAACAACAAACTGCCAATAAAAAAATGATGCTCTCCTCAGGTCAGTCAATGTAGAATTGGCTTAAAGTGAAGAATGAAATACGAGAACCTCAAGACGCAGCACACAAATGATTCCTGTCTAAATGGATGTAAATATCAATAAGTCATAAATGTGTTAAGAATTTTATATTTCTTGTACTTTTTTGTTATTTCACTTTGTTTTACCAGCTTAAATATAAGGCTTGAATAAGATCCCTAATAGCAACATTAGGCTACGAAAGGGAAATGCTACCCAAGTGCAGCTTTTTTCACAGCATTCTGAATGCCGATGTTTTTAACAAAAGAAGAAAAATACAATTATTACCACTTCCATATGTGCTACTAAGTAGGATATGTTTTGAAAGCGTGTGTCGTCTGAAAGGTCTTGTCAAGTTTTATGCAACTTTTATGTCAGTGACATGAGACATATGTCATAATTCTCCAGCAGAAGAATCGAGATGCTGCAAATCAGGATGTAAAGAATGAAAAATAATGATTAAGAAATTATGAAAGATGTCACTGAAATGCATCACACCACAATCCCACCACTCTGGGCTCTGACTTCACATCCAAACAGGCTTCTCTGCAGACCCTGAAGTCAATGTTCCATAAAACTCCAGTGCTATTAGTTGTGCTTTTTTTTCTTAGCTTCCTTCATATTATGGTTTTGTGACGATCCTGTCCGCTCCCATTCCGGAATAACTTTAAAAATTGATCCACACACAATTCAATCATACTTTATTAATCCCAAAAGGGAAATTACATTTCAGTGCGGCCTGTGAGGCATCCATTGTTACTTCCTTAAACAGAGCACTGTGGTGTGACATGTACACTTTTCTGCGCATGTGAGGTTGCTGTGAGGTTGCTGCGGGGTTGCTGCGACGTCGCTGTGAGGTCGCTGTGAGGTCATAAACCCTTCACATATCAATTTGATTGCTCCTGAACTCATTATAGGAGCTACTTCTCAGTGAAACTCTGGTAAAAACGCTTTTAAAGGCTTAATAGGGGAACCATGTTGTAATGACTTCCTGAAGGCGAAGTTTCATAAAGTTTTTTAAAGAGACAGAGTCCCAATTTCAAGGCGTTACATTATGAAGTCAAATTTCTTTCATATGTGATATTAATATAACAGTTTTATAACAACTGAAGGTGGCATAGTTACATGATTGTGCTATAAAATTAAACTTTGTGCCTGAAAATGCATAATACTGCCCCTTTATATATTGGTTTGTGTTTATACAGGTATTTGCGGAAATAGTCTGCCCCATAAACTCCATTACAGTGATCCTGTTACTCCTACTTCCACTTCTTAGTCCTCCGGGTTTCCTCTGGTCAAGTGAAGACTTTTATTTTATTTTTGTGAGACTGTGTGATCCTCTTGAAGGCCAAGTTCATAATTCTGACCCAAAACGTTCGCATTTTTAATATTCTATTTTTGGGGATTCATTTGTTAGCCACTGGAGAAATTAAGCAGACTTCTCTAGAAACAGTAGCTGTGTAAATCATTGCAGTTTGTATTCAAACTCCATCATCAGCCTGGTCAGTCGTACTCACATCAGCCTCCCATTGGCTGATCTATTATAATCCTTCAAGTAGCGCTGCTTCGTTTCCTCTGCCCCAAAACAGCATGTTAGGACTGCAGCTGCGCTATACAATTGTTTAACTGTAATGTGTGTATTTAGCTCACACTTCATTAAGAGCAGCTGATTGCTGCCTGGGACTGGCTCCAGTGTGAAGGACAGAACAGCAGCCCTTGTTCAGACAGAAGATTTGTCTTAAATTAATGAGCAAAAAAAAAAGGAGGAAGGAAAGGTCATGTAGTGATGGAATAATGAGAGTCAGGAGGAAAACACTTTCCATCAGAAGATAAAGAAAAAACAGTAAGGGCAGAGGAGGAAAGGCAGATTAGATGTTTATATCCCTGATGATACAGTGGTTACATGAGTTTGCTAATTTTAATTATTCTGTTAATGTTTGCCTTTAGTTTCTACGTGCATCTCATAAGATTATTTTAATAGCGACCTTAGCTTATCCAGCTTCAGAAGCTTGAGCAGCCATTACCCACCAGATTAATAGATTTATTCCTGAAAGAACCAAGCATCTTTGTCACCAAGTGAAATTGAGAAGCCATACTTTAACGCATCTTGGTCTGCTTCAAACAGTTTCACTTGTTGTTGTTGACAGTCTATTAGGGTTTTGAAAGTAATTGTTATTTTAACCTAGTCAATACAAAAATAACTTTTTAAGGTGCTAATTTGCATTGAAATTGATTTAAATTGAACCATTTTCATCTTGAGTTGGTGCACAACTTCCTGAAACAGCACTGCAGACATGCAAGCTTTGTTTTCATCCAGTTGTCATACGAATTTCAAGCAAATTTTTAAAATCTCGCAGAAAAGAAAATGAAAATTAACTATATTTCCATCTGCTGGGTTGACAAGAATCAACCAGGCCAGGCAAAGTGTAATATAGTCTACATCTTGTAATAAACAAGATCTAGAGGTTGCAGATTAGCATGGACCGTTAGGCGTGACACGATAACTAATAAACGGTAATATTGTAATTTTGAGACCATTCCAACTTATATGATAGTAATAGCAGTCTCCTCCTCTGAACTGGAGGTTTGGACTTTAGAGTTTCGTGCCTCTGGTAAGGCACAGACCCTCCACTGGATGGGAAGGTTTGCTCTGTCTGAACTTGTTCAGCAGCTAATCATGACTGTTTCTGCTGTTAGAATGATTAGAATTGCATTTCTTTTTTTGAGCATAACATGAGCAATACTAGTTGACATGACAGAACAGTTACAACTTCCTCGCTGGCAACACATTCCTGAAAACCTCTCAGTATTGTTCTGAGATGAGTGGATGAATGCTAGTTTGCAACCTCTACTTCCTGTTTATTACAGCCGTACATAGTTATAGATAGTTAGCACCTAATTCGCATTTTCTTCTTTTCTTTTGTTTTTTTTTGACATATTTTAAAAGTTCACTCAAAATTTGCATGACAACTGGATGGAAACCTACCTAGAGTCAGTAACTAGCGGTGCTACTGGAGTTTGTAAATTTGTACATTTGGAAAAACAGCCCTGCGACAGACTGGCGACCTGTCCAGGATGTACCCCGCCTCTCGCCCGGAACGTTAGCTGGAGATAGGCACCAGCACCCCTCCCGACCCCACTGAGGGATAAGGGTGTTCAGAAAATGGATGGATGGATGGATGGAAAAACAGCCTCCATTAGGTAAGCTAGACATTGGTTTGTTATTATTCTGTTGTAGTAACTCCTTGGTGTGGCCCTGGTAAACCTGCTGGAAACCAGTTTATTCCTGGAAGAGATGAGGCCTGTTAAACCTCGCCTTAGTTACCGGTTTAGCCCTTGTGTCTCTGTTTGATAATTAACATGTTAGAGCACAGCAGCAGGAAGGCATCAGAGGTCAGGTGAAAATATGAAATCTTCCTCTTGACTGAGTCTTGGCCTCGCCCTTCCTCTGGCTTTTCCGCTTTGCAGTTTTTCATGACTAAAATCTAAATGTGACTTTACTTCCACAGTTGAAATCACGCCTTCAAATTTTTTGAACTCCCCTAAACGCTCACCTTTTTGTTTTACTTTCTCAACTCTTACAATGAATAATAATTCAGACAGTAGTCCGATAAATCACTTACCCCTGACCTAATAGGATGCAACGTTTTTCTGTTTATGAACAATACATTTGTGTGGATGTGGTATTTTCTGCAGATCGATGTGTCCAGAGAAGTGTGGACTGTTTTCGGTGGGAACCTGAGAGATGAATGGAGCCAGCAGCGCTTCGGCCCCTCTGTGTCGGCTCATGAACATCATTGATTCCTGCATCTCTCTGTTTGTCATGCCCACTTTAATAACTCATGCTTATTATACTTTAAGATTTCTCGTATTTCACGGTTGAGGTGGTTGCCCGTTTTTCAACAGCTCCCGCCTCGTGTGGCTTTGTTTGTGTTTGCATTAATATTTAATGTCTGAAGATGAAGTAAACGGCTGGAGCCCATTAAACCCTGTCAGCAGGATGATTAGTGATTTTGGGGAAAATCTTGATGCATTATTGTTTGTCCATTGAACTGTGCTCAGTCAAGCTTTTCAGCTAATTCACATGATTCTATCTGTGAGATGCCGGGCTTCAAACGTTCTGCAAAAAGCTTCGGTGTGTGTGTGGGTGGCTGCGTACTTCAGCTTTGAAAGATCAGAACTTTGCACATCTGTCTTTCTTTCTCCAGTGGCAATATTGCCTTGGTTCCAGGTTTTTTATTTATATTTCTAAAAGTCACTCAAATATATAGATTTTTATGCATTAATTTATTAAAACCCAGGAGGAAAATAATGGGCCGTGTGAGCTTTTCGGTTGTTAAAGTAATTGAGCTGGGAACAATAATTTGATTGAGGAATAAAATGTTCATTTGGGAGCAAAAATGTTGAATAAGATAAACTGTAGATTTGGTTTTAATCTCATCATTCAGGCTTGTGGTCGAAGATTTTCTATTAATTTTACATTTTTCAACTGTATAAGATGAATAGTATTTCCTGTCCAAAATCATTTCCATTATCTTATATGTTGTTTGGATATTAGCAGATTTTGAAAGAGTGCGAAAAAACCCCAGACTTTGACTTAAAATTGAGCTCGACATAACATGAACCTCACAACACACCATAGAATATTTTTCTTGACATTATTATTTCAGTATATTAGTAGGTAGATGCCGTTAGCTGGAAATAGGCACCAGCACCCCTTCCGACCCCACTAAGGGACAAGGGTGTAAAGAAAATGGATGGATAGATAGTAGGTAGACGTCTGAAACAATGAGATAAGTTCAGTGCAAACTCAGAGAAAGTTTTAAATATCCTCTGAAAGGATGACGCTACTCACAAACCAAATCAAATGTCTGTTTAATGGTCTGTTGTACTGATTTGATCTTGAGTCCCAGAGTTTATTTTCTTTTGGATTTTTCCAGGCTGGCTTCCTGTAAATAATGGCTGACAGGTTGCCATTGATTTGTCTGGGGAGTATTCTATCAAGCAACATTTCAGCTTTCAATTTTTATCTCTTTCTTTTCGCTTTTACGTCCCCCTCCGGTCAACATCTCAAATCAGCTCTAAAACTTTAACTTTATGTTCCTCTTGTATTGAACATGACATGGGTATGCTAGGAACACTTAGAGGCCGCATCGATTAAACAGGGCGACAAGTTATTAGCCATCTCTTTTGTTTATCCAACTCGATAGACTCCGGTAGAGCAGGAAGCTGGGCGCAGATCAATGTCAGATAGAGTCGGGCCTCTTTATCACGTTGCATCAATCACAGGTGTCTGCCACTGAGTCATCCCTCATACTCATTTGATAGAATCTCTGCTTAGCCATGCTCTCAAGGTTATCACAATGGCTCCTCGACAGCCACAGCTATGCAAGATTCAGTTCAAAATATAGAAGGGGGTGCCACCCTTCATGTGTGAGGGCCATTTACTAAGACCGGCTGAGGGAGCTGATAACACAAAGCAGAAAGAAGTTAACTTGGAGTACGCCAAATACAGAAAACAAATACAGCCACCAGGGGTCAAAAAAGTCAAATTTCGAATGCCAGAGGAGAAAGTCCAACTCTGTGCATGAAGTAGAAGCAATGGAGGGTGTATTTTTGCATCAACTATAAATGGGGGTTTTATGTGGGAGGACTCAAGGGTAGCCCAAGGAAATCCACAAAGATATATTAGGATTTTCCAATTTCACATAGACGCAAATCTGAAATTTAACCAAGGGCACTTTAAGAGTTATAAACCAGTGCACAGTCGAGCATAACACAGTCACTGGTGAAAAAGTGAAGCATCCATAGAGAATGATACAATTTGGATGTAATTCAGAACACACACAATAATTTTATTTGCTTTTCTAGGCAAGAGTGGACAAAAGTGGTGCCATCAAGGGTTGAGAATCCTCTGTGAGGCAGTTTCCTGAAATGACAGGCTGACTTTCCAGTTGAGCTTCTGAATGAGGAAGAAAGGGGGTTGAGTGGTTTTAACTGTGGCATGTTTGGTGTAAGATGGGCTGGTCCAAGTATTTCAGGAACTTGCTGATCTGCTGGGATTTATGCACCATCAGCTCAAAGGGAACGGACCATGCAAACTTCAACAGCTGCTCATATCGAATACTGTTTACAAAAAGGCATGCAGAGTATTGTCTCTGAATACAGTAGTAACAGAAAACCAAGGCTGTAATTTACACAGACTCATTAAAATCCACCAATAACCGATCAATGACTGAATTATACCTACTGGAATCCAATGGTATGGTAGCCGTTTGATGTCCATGCCGCCATGTATCAAAGGTTCGGGTTGGTGTTGGTGGTATTTTGGTGTGCAGAATGTTTTCCAGGCACGTGTTGGCCCCTCTTTGCCAACCGGGTATTGCTTAAATGATGTAATCTCAAACTAGTTTCTTGAACATCGAAATGGATTGATTGTACTCCAATGACCTGCACATTCACCAGATCTCAATCCACCTTATGAATGTTTTGGAACAACAAGTGCTTCAGACTATATTGGACCAACAGGAATGTATCTGACTCCTTGTTGGGTTTGAAGATTTAAGGACATGCTGATGGTAAAGAGAGGCTCAACCCAGTTTTAGATGTGCTATGGCTGGTGACTGGATGTGGTGTTGTATTTCTCACCAAAGGCTATACCTCTTCAGCTCTTTACTTGTTTGCATTGTGTCCTGTAGGATATGGGCATGTAAACAGAAAAAATGTCTTTATCAGATGTATAAAATGAAAAGTTCAGCTCCCACCACTGCTGGAGTCTATAGACGCTTTCAGGAAATAAGACTTTGTCGTTTCAAGGGCAGATTTACATAAGGACCCATGCAGCTATCAGGCTAAATTCAACCCATCCTTGTTAGGCCTGTAAGACAGTTCATCAGAGTTGAGATGGTGAGTAGGTGTGAAGAGACCTAATCTTCAGATCAGTGTCAGGAACAGCTTTATTAAAATGCCTGTCATTGTTTGCTTGACTGTGGATCAAATTTGTTGAACAAAGTCGTACACAGCTGATGCTTTATCAGACACTAGGCATTACACAGATCTGGCCATTAGATTGTTTCAAAAGGTTTGTAAATTTCAAATCAGTAATAGTAAAATTAAACAGCATGTCTTAATAAATGTCATCAAGTCAACAATATTTAGCTATGATCAATGGTTTGAGCTCACCAGTTTTCTTCCGCCTTTGATCTGAAACCAACAATTCTATTTCTCTAATATTTATTCTTAATGCCCCAGTAAGAGTGAAAATAGTTTCATGGGTTGCTTATTAATTCTTAACGTTACTACATGGTGTTGTGGGCAGTTATGATCACCTTGTTTTCATCTCCTAACTTTTTCTGCGTTCTGTTTTGAGTTTTGTTGACATCTTCAATAAAACTGGAGCTTGGGGTGCATTTTTAGAAATTTAATTACCGACGGAAATTAACACTGGCTTTTTATTCAACAAACAGTGTTTGCAATTAATTTTGACATATTTTGTATTTTCAGATTGCAGATATAACTAATAACTCATTAAATTAGCATAGAAAGAAGGAGCTAGTAGAATGAACTCTTAAATGATAAAGAAAAAAAACCAGTTCCACACTGGCACATTGCTGAGATCTGGCCCTCATTTATACTCCAGTCATGCAGCTGTGAGTCTTATTCATCGCTGTGCCAGACAGCGCCTGGAGAAAGGTCTAGTGAAAACCACGGTTTGGGGGAAAAATGTCCTCTCAGGTTATTATATTTGCATTTCTCTTGGTCAGTCTTAATAATTCACTACAAATCTCTAAGGACTCGACTCTAATTGTTGTTTTCTCTATAAAGGAGTGTATGGTTGTGAACGTTGAGGGGGTGTGTGAGTGTGGGCTGGCGGTCATTCACTCCGTCAGCAAAGCTGAGTGGACAGATAGTTACCTACGGTGCTGGGTCAGCATGCTCAGCTGCTCTTATTTCACAGTGGCAGCCTGCCAGCTAACCTTTGAAAGGAAAAGAGAGACACCTGAAAGGTGTTTTGTGTTGGTTTTGGATCACCTGCTGCTGCTTTTTAGACTCATACTGATATAACACAGAGATAGACTTATTCAGCCTCAACATGTGGGCCTGTGGTTGGAACATTTTTCTGATAAAGCTGGTTGGACATATTTGATTCGCAGTATCATAAATATCTAATCGTCAAATGTGTAATTATAAGCACATTAACACACCACTGAAGAGGTAAAAGTGCAAATTTATTCACAATCTTTTTCTGACCTTCATATTAGAAAAACTAAGAACTCAAGGCCTTTTTTTTAAAATTCACTATAGTGAAAAATGTTCACAGACTGCAGGGCTGTTTGGCAAGTAAAGCTTAATGATTTCTAAAACTCCAATTTCCTGTTAATTTTGTCCATGACTGATGACAGTTCCCCTTAATCTTATGTGTTTTTTTTTTCCATAATGGGGAAAGTTAGATTAGCAGGTTGGCTTTGAAGAGCAGCGTTTGTCAGATAGTCACTAAGTTCTCATTTCTCGCCCCCTTTGAAACCATTTGTTCCGTTTCTCAACTCCTTTCAAGGGCAAACATTTTCTTCAAGCTAACTTTTTATCTGAGCAATGACTAGCTAGCAAGCTAACAAACTAGCTATCTAGCCGTCTCCTCTCCGTAGTTTAAAATGTTCAGCTTCAAGGCCTGTTGGAAGGGACAGGGACAGGGCTGACTGTAATCACATCACTGTTTAACATTTCCCTTTATTAAGGAATCAAGTTTTCAGAAGTCCTAAACTCTTTGCCTTGTCCATGCTCGTCTCATTCTACGGTGATTCCAGTGATAGCTAAAGCATCAAAAGCAGCTTTCTTTGTTTTCACAAATACAATAAGGAATTAATAAATCTCAAACTATGTTTTAGAGAATTTTTGTTTTTAAGCATTGTTAGACACTAATGCTGGTGGCCATCAACAGTTAGCAGAAATCTGCAAGGCCTTAAGTCTTGCATGTAATAACTTAATTATATTCCTTAGTAAATCCTAAATATGTCCAGATTTGACATATCACATCTTAAATTACCTTAAATTTCATAAATTTCTTTTCCTTCCATTGACTGTTTCACTCAACCATGTTGTCCACTCTACTGCATTGCTTCTTGTTGCTTCAAAGTCTCCATCAGGTGCTCTGATGGTGGCTCTTATTGGCTAAATCAACACCCACTCCACAGTACTGAGACAGTAAAGTAAAAACTACAACATTTACCTTTAGTACTGCTTTATTGTTTTCCTGAAACATGATAAAGATCACCCTCAAGAATCAATTCTTCAAGCGTTGCAGGTTTTGTTGGAAGACGATCTTTGTTTTGTTAAAAGTTTGAAAGCAAAATAAAGAGAAGATCACTTTATTGTTTCTAGCTCTGGTCATCGTTCCAAGAGGTTAGCATTTCTTTGAGCTGTCACAGGGTGACTCTTTTGGGCCCAGAGGACCTGACAGAAGTTGGCTTTAAGAAGTGGAATACATTATTGAAAAGGGCATACTCTGGAATAAGAAGGGAAATTAAAAGCAGCAAAGAAGCTCTTGACCTGAATTCACTATGATAACTCCTAATAAACAGAAGCAAACATCAGCATGAATGCAGAACATCAGAGCTCACAGAGGGGATTCATGCATCGACAAGGAGCATCACATGGTAAGAAGCTGCTTGTGCCGCAGAGCATTCTGCTGGATAATTTAAAGGCTTGATGATCGAGATGGATTATGGGTAACACGCCTGCAGCACTCAGCCCCCCCCCTCCTCAATTATTCATCCATTCAAGTTCCAGATCAGCCCTTTTTAAGTACAGATTGATAGATTTTATAAATGGCAGGTTTTCTTTTTAAACTTATGGTTCCAATTCCAGGGTCTGGTTTAGGACGGGCATATTAAACAGGAGATTATATTCAGTGCCTTCTGCTATCGATCTGCAGGGGTGTCAGGGGTGACAAACAGTGAAAGTGAATAATCGTGTGTGTGCGTGTGTGCGTGTGCGTGTGTGTGTGTGTGTGTTGGTGCTGATTTAGAGGCAGAGGGCCGTCCAGTTCCGACCGCAGTTCAGCCTGATTGCAGAAAGTAGAATCGGACGGAGAGCGGTTTGGCTGGAAGTGGGAAGAACAT
Organism: Poecilia latipinna; assembly: GCF_001443285.1. Lineage (NCBI taxonomy): Eukaryota > Metazoa > Chordata > Actinopteri > Cyprinodontiformes > Poeciliidae > Poecilia > Poecilia latipinna. The sequence goes on along the minus strand of NW_015114420.1, from coordinate 27,982 downwards.
GTTCAGGAAGTGGAAACTTTTGTTTCTTTGCTTTGTGTGCAGCTCTGTTTTAACAAAATTTATTTACATTGTGTCTTTGCGCCTACCAACATAAGTTGCTATGGTGCTATAAAAGCCTGTCCCCTGTTCACCATGGACAGCTAATTACAGCCTCTGACTGCTTTCTTAATGTTTATGGCCGAGTTCTGGAGCTTTATATCTCCTCCATCCAGTCTGATGAATGCTAGCAGCCAAAGCAAATCAAACTTAGAAAGGCAGTAATATACTCTACAAGTATTGATGTTTATTTATATTTTCGGTTTTTTTTTATGGTGCTTGAGTTTCCTGAAATATTCTCTGTTGGTGTTATAAAATGTTCCTCCAAACTTTTTATGGTTTCTTTGAAGTTTGACTGCTCCCCTTAGTGTTAGGTAAATTTATGTATATTTGGAGAGGAGGTGACGTTACACTGTGTGAGTGGGGGCAGGTGGAGGGAAGGGATAGCAGTTCATATTGCACAACCCTGCTGTTACATAGGATGTTTTTTTTTACTAATATTTCAAAACAAAGACAGAGTTGACATTGCAAACCATCTTTAGCATCTTGTATGCTAATCATGCAATGCTAGCATGACTAGCAGAGTTTTTTATAGTCGCTTTTGTGCTTCTAAACTCATCATTATTTCTTAAAATACATAACTTGGAACATTCTTCTAACAGAAACAACTGCCAGACAGAAGGGTCTTCTGCTAATTTATAGGGAGTTTACAAATCAGAGGCGACTGGGTGTTTGCTTTCTGGCTGGTCAGTTTTTTTTTTTCTTCTATTTCTTTTAAAGATAAAATTGCCTGATTCTGATTCAGCTGCTGAATTCTTTTGAAATTGTTTTAAGAAAACTGAAAATAAAAGAAGTGACAGCCCTCAAAGGCCATCTGTAGAGCATAAGCAGTATCTGTAAGTCATATGCTCCTCCAGACTAGGGGCAGCAGCAATCAGCAAACACATGGTGGAATTGAGCTCATTATCCAAACTACACAACTCCTAATAATAACTATAAATGGAGAAGCATTGCTGTCGCAAAGGGTTGGAGGTTCTTAAAGAGACAGAGACTAATTTAAAGACGTCAGCTCGGACTGTAATACAAAGTCTTTCTTTGAATTATTTTTGATATTTTTCTGCAATCAACAACTGAAAGTCACATAGTTACTTTATTGTTGTATAAAGTGCCGATACTAATGGAGCTAGTGGGATTCCACTCCTCTGGTACATGCTAACTGTGCTCGTAAATTAATGTTTGAAGTGTTTATGTCTTAACATGTCATTCAAAAATCAAAGCACAGAGATTTTGCAGAACAGCATCTTCTTCTTGGAAAACATATTAGTGCATTACTGCCAACTGGTGGTATGAGTGACACATTACAAGACAAGAAGAGCGACATATATGAAACAAGCTTTTTGAAAATTACCGATGAGTCTGTACACCTCATCAAACTGTGTTACCGTCACTGCCCATCCGTCCTGTTGTATCAGATTATTCACTCCTAACCCACATGTCAGCTTCTCACATACAGATGAATCGGTTGGTATTCTGCACTGCGGTAGCTGCTATTGTTTCCTCAGCTGGAGAAAGGAGGAGACTGGAAGCCATTTATGCCCTCATCTAAACAATGAGCAGCCACTAAATTAGTGTTTGTTTGAGTATGGAATATACCCAAAGTCAGAGCTGAGTCATATCGTCCCCTGAGCCGGCTGAAGCTCGTGCTTATTGCTCATGCGCACGTTCTCGTCAATCCTCTTTGCCATCCGTCAGGCGCTGTGCTCGTTAACGATGAAGGGTCCGCTGGGCACTCTGCTGTGGATTCCAGTCAGACCAGGAAGTAACTTCTCGTTCCACAAGTGTGTCAGCACGAGGCCTGTTTTTTCTTGCTGACTTTACTGTTGGAATGTTGTTTGTTTGCCTCCTGAGGCTGTGGCTGTACACTGGAGCATTATGTATAATGATACGGTGATGGCAGCACTAAGTCCAGCCTAAACAGGAACAGATTATCTGTAAAGGAGCCAAAGGGACAGTCGAGGGGATTCGTGTTAGGAGCAATGTGTCCATTTTACCCTTGTGTAAAAAAGCAGCGGAACGCTTAAAATGAGTGCCAATAAGAATAGTTTTTTTCCGGTTTGACAGCTGCAGTTAGTCGATGGACGGATTTTCAAGTCAGATTTGCTGCAGTAGCAGCAACAGTGTTATTTTTGGAAGAGAAGGAGACCTTGGTTTTAAAACAGAGCAAAAATGAAGCTTAATATGTCAGCCAAAACAGTTAAGGTTCATTGAATCGTCAATTGAATTGAGGCATAGTGCTGTGAAACATTTGCTGGGTGAAATTGTGTGTTGAACCTTGTAAATGGATTTCAAGAAATATTTTTACGCCACAGTGTTTTTTTAATTATTATTTTCGTATTAGTGTGCAGAAAGTACATGAATTTGTTTCAGTAATGTACTGTGATGAAGTGAGAAGCCTATGAAGTTAATTTATAGCTTTCATAGATTAATTGCAGTGAGAATAATCAGTGAGGCGGATGCTTAGCTAGAGAATGCAGCTCCAAGGCTGAGGTCAGTGTAACTGGGCGTGGCTTTGTGTAAAAAGGGGGGGCTTTGTGTAAAAAGGTGGGGCTTTGTGTAAAAGGGCGGAGCTCTGCGTGAATAGGCAAGCTTTGTATTGGTAAGCATTTAGGCTCACTCAAAATGGTTGTCATGGGAGATTAAAGGACTTGATGACACAAATAAACACTCAAAGTATGTTTTCAATAGGATAACAAATTACAGCTGAAAAAGTCAGTTTACATAATACTCCCCTTCAGTTAGTCTATAAACAAGAAGTGGAAGCACAAATTTGTGTTCATTGTGGTACAAAGCAAAGCGCAGAAGAAGGAGCTACATTTGAGCGGACTGCCTCCAAACGGTTCCCCTCAGATCCACATCTGATGGTTGAAACCAGGACAGAACTGGATGTTCAAACAGGACAAAGATCAAACCTGATTTCTGAAATATTTAAAGCTCCTGCTGTTGTTCTGACATCAGCACTACTAGAAGTGTTTAAAAGTAAGTAAATGAGGGAAAGCAATGTAGATGTCCATCCAAAATAATCTCAGACACTTGTTGATGACTTACTAAAAGTTTTCCTAAATACTAGGGAGGGTGTATGTGAGCCGGTACATATAATTGTGATCCTGCTTTGAATTAGAGAAAAATCACACCAATAAACATGTGCTCTTGACTCTAAATGAATATGACCTTCATGCCCATTGTGCACATTTCTGAATTCGAATTCCTTCCAAAGATTAAAAAAAAAAAAATTGTATTTTTCCGCTCTGTCCTTTTTTTCCCCCTTTTCTTTCCTGCAGCAGAGCTGACCCTGCGCTTGGTTCTAAATATGAGACTAAGATGTGAAACTCTTGCTACCGTGCTGGAGTTTATGCTTGGAAATAGTTTTACATTATCATAAAAACGGCATTCTTCTGACTTTCTGCCTTTCACACGACTGGCGCTGCAGACATTTTGCATCTTCCTGATGAACACCAGGAATTCGACTGAACCAAAAAAACAAAAAGGGCCTCAGATTCTCTGTGCTTTAAGCTTGACACTTTGTTTCGATACCAGTAGGATCCGTATAACGAGTTCTCGTGGAATACCTCAGTCCTGATTTGGGCATTTATGGCCGTCTGAGTGAGATTTCAGCTTTCTCGTCTTCATTAAATGTCAGCATAAGCCAGACTGGAGGAAAAGTCGGTTTACTGCCAATCTGAGTGGACCTGAAAGCAGAAACGACCCTCACCACCCTCAATACCCCCACACGCGTATTGAGAGGAGAAAATAAATGGCTTTTCGAGTCAATCTCATCTTCAATTTGCGTTTTCACTGGTGAGGCAAAAAGAGATGCAAGAAAGCATCTTAATGAGATGTGGACGATTCCTGGCTGCTCTTTCAAACAATACCTATTGTTTTGCACCTTGGAGACAATGTGGGGGTTGGGGGGATCCTAAAAGCGCTCAGGTCAGAGAGCCATGAAGCAAAACGCCGCGCTGTCCACTCCTTCCCTGCAGCAGCGCAGATTTAGCTGATTCTTAAAGGCGTTTATCACTTTAATTCTGGAAGAAAACCAGATTCTCCTGCTTTACCTGACTCTCTCCGTTGTGTTTTTATGTACATTTTGAAACTACTTGCTGGCCTGTTGATCTGAACTTCTAGGGATGTGTGTTGGCTGTATGAACTGTGATGAAGGCATCAGATTGTTTTGATCTGTTTTTGTATCTGTCCCTATCAAATGAACAATTAAATTAATAATATAAATATAGACTTTCGAAATGTATTTCTATCAGCTGTGTAATTTCTCCTAAGGAGAATTTACAAGGAAATACAATGTTTTGGGAAAATATTCAGACTCAAACTTTTCCTCGTTATGTTACAAATATCAATGTATTTTATTCTGATTTTATGTGACAACACAAAGTAACACATTATTCTGAATTGGATGGAAAAGGATCATTTACAAGATTAAAGGTTATTAAGGCGGTCTGTGGAAGGACTTTGAAAATGCAGTATGAAATATAAATCTATTTCAAAAATGGAATAGAAAATCTCTATTACAAGAGTTCATGGATGAAGCTTAGGTATGAAGTGTTAGGTACGCTGCTGGGTGCTAAGGTTACTGTACTGTACACTCAACGTGACTAGATGTGTTGTGTATTGGATTATAAAAATATAAAAATGTTTTTTTTCTTGTTTTGTGGAAAAATTAGGACCACATTAAATTAACACATCAATTTCACTTAATTAATTACATGGATCTCAACATGTTAAAATTTTTATGGAATTATACACATCACTATTATTTTTACATATAAAAGTCCTGTGTTTCTCTTGTCCCACATTGGGTTAATTTTTGTTTCAAAAATGATCTGATTGGACGCTGATTGTTCTGAACTGATCTGATTGTTCTGTTCAAGTTGTGCTAAAAGCAGTTAGCCTTCCAATGAAGCTATTCAAGACTAAAATAGCATCTCAGTGCAAAACATGTAGCAGCAGCATAGCAGCGTCTCCAGCGCTAACATCAGTGTCCAGAGTCGTTTAATAGCACTTTGTACCAGTCATTCATTATTATTCATTTTTTGGTTAACTAACCAAAAAATGGATATTCAAAACTTTTTGATGGTTGAATAACCTAAATAAATTAAAAACAATAAAAATCTTTGTTATTGAGCTCTTAAGTCTATTTATTCAGTCATGTAGCAGCAGAAAGGATTTTTGAACTGAAAATGTTTAGTTTTTGATTAAAATGTGAATAATTGTGATTAATTAATTACAGTTCCTACAATTAACTCTTAAACATTTGACTCCACTTAGGATCAACATAGTTGCTCTGATATCTTGCAGGAGTCTGTATGTAGAAGCTGTAGACTACATAACAATATGTTACAGCACAGGGAATGAAGTAAAACTATAAATATTGAAACGTGGGAAGCATATGTGTATGTATGTACTGGATGAGTCAATGGGGGTAAGTTTTAATAAGCGTTAGTTTCTTCCCACAGCATTTTGAACTGAATATGAAAGTTTTACTTTTATGTTTGACTATTATCCCTGTTTTTTATTTTTTTGTCAATTTGCTCTGACTTTTTTTTGCATGTTCGAAATAAATATTTAATCATCAAAGTCGTTACCTTGACCCTCTAAAAACATAAATGTGGCATGCATCAAGTTCATTCAGTTCAGATAGACAGCATCACTTTTCCAAGTCTTTCCGCAGATTCTCAACTAGATTTAGACTGAACTTTGACTGGGCCATTTTAACTCTTGAATGTTCTTTGATCTAAACCGACTTGTAGCTCTGGCTGCAGGTTTAGTCTTGGTGAATGTTAGTGTTTTGCAGCCTCCATCAGGTTTTTCTCCTTTTTGTTTTGCTCCATCCGTCTTCCCATCAATTTATCGCAGCTCCCCCTCACATATTAAAGAAAAGCACCCCCACATTGTGACACTGCCACCACAATTCACCATAAGGGACGCTGAGCTCAGCATGATGTGTAGCATTAGTTTTATGGACATACATGGACTACTCCCTATTGGGAGGGGGGGTTTCAAATGCTAGATCTGTAAATCCATCTAATCTCTGGGGTAACTCTCACGGAGGATCATATTTGTCTGAATATCTTGTGTCGCCTGTCCTCTGCCTTGCTGTGTGTTTATCTAACCTTGTGGCGTGAAACGCTCCGCCAATGTTGGAGGACTGAGCCACAGATGTTGATCGCAGCTTGAGGCGGTCTACTAACTGCCCGGCGAGATTCTTCTTACAGACGAGACTCAGAGGTCACTCTGAGAAGGACGGGTGGATGACGTGGAGCTCGTTGATGGGGGGAAAAGGGTCAGGGGAATTTTTCACAAGCAGCCAGCAAACACTCAGCCGTTCTGACAAAGCGACACCTTTTCAGCACTCTGCTGAATTTCTTCATGCTATTTTTGGAACAGTTCATGACACTGCATTCAATAGTTTGTGTTGGGCAGAATTTAGTTTGCTAAATTCCAGTCTGAGGCTGAACGATGTTAGAATGTGCATCTGTTTTTATACAGAGCAGAAAACAGGCTTCTGCCGCTTTGCTTCATTTCTGCTGTAGTGTTAGTTATTGTGACAAAAACATATATAAAAAATAAGATGGTGCACCTTATATTTGCATTAATCTCAGACTTTCTGTGATTTTATTGGAACACCTTATAGGGTGAAGTGTGTTATTACTAAAGCTCGAATGCCACAGTATTGGGTAGAAGTGTTTTTTCTACACTGTACTGTTGTTTTTTACTCTGTAGTTTTTCATTTCTGTTATTCTTTTTTTCTGTCAACATTTTGCCATGACAGATTCAATTTCCACTTGTGGGTCTAATAAAGAATTATCATATAATCATATCATTGTGCATTGTGCGTCTTGACCTAGCATCTCCAGCTTGATCTTACTTTGACTTGAACGTTTTGTTTTTGAGGCTTTGTAGTTTTGTTCCGATGCAACTTTAAAAACATACAATGTTCTGTTTTTTTTCAGGGTTGAGAAGCTTTCTCATTGCAACCCTTGTTGTTCTGATACTCTCATAAAATTAAATATTTAACATGCTGCCTTTACAGTCTGAAATATAGCCACTGTGGACTTTCTGAGGTATTTGCTCTATTGGTAAGAACTATCTCGAATGTTCTCTCTAGTACATAATCTCTGCCAGCGGACTGGCCTTGTTCCCGCTTAGGGCAGGAACACTTGCTTTGCTACGTTCATTACAGATGCCATTCTGCTTTGGAATTGTGTTAAAACACAGATTAAAGTTCAAAGCCAGCATATAACTGACACCACCTCAGTGTGTGACAATGTGTTGATAGGCACTGGTCATTTTGTCCCTTCTGCAGGATGTTCCAACTATGTCAAGTTTTGACCTGCCTTTAGGGTAAAACGTGACATAAAAATGGTCACAAAACACTGATGACATCAGTGATGGGCACTGTTAGCTAAAAATGCACTAATCGTAAACATTAGTTATGCTAATGGAAAAGCGCTATACCAACATAGTAACTAGTGGAAATTAAAGCTAATGCGCTAACTTCAACCATCTTGATACACACCATGTGTCTGTGACACATCATGTGCTATATCAACCTCCACATGACTACACACCCATCAGCACAGTGGTGCTTCAACAAGAGATTTTTGAAACAGAAAGTTTATAACACAGCCAAATAATTGAGTGTTTTAGAAGTTATCCAGAAATATAAATTTAGGGTGCTAAATGCTAAGTTGGCATTTAACTGAATGTACTAAATGTTTTCAAAGACAGAAAAAAATGCTAAACCCTTAAAATTAGCTCCACTGTTAGTGGATTAGCAAAAATGTGCCCAACACATGTACGTTCCTTGACAACTGATGAGTTAAAGTAATAGTCTATTATTACAATGATGTTATTTTACTCCAATCTTGCAGGTGGAGTAAAATTAAACTGCATATGGAATTTAAGTATGTTATAATCTATAATTAATCAAAAATATCTAGAGAAATGAGTGCATTTGCAAAAATGGTTTGCTAACAGGTGTGAAGTGGTGTAGAAAGAAAAATATGCAATCAGAATACTGCAAACAGAGGGTTGGTGTATTGATAGGTCAAGTTTGACATAATTCCCAGATCCATGTTGTGGTTTCAGAGGTGGATGGAGATCTGATTTTGCTTTTCACACTCTAAAAAGTGTATTTGGGCTGCAGTTCATCTTATGGACTTATTTACATTAATTTCACTTAATTCTTTTGCTTTTGCTATGACAACTTACTTTTTTGTGTTCATTTAACTCAAAACTTATAAATCTTTAACCTAAAGGAACTTTTCACTTTGACTTTACTTAAAACAATTGAGTTCAGTGCCAGTTTCGTATCCTATGTCTGACCAACCCAATTTATTATTCACTAAATCCTTCCAACTCAATTTGATAAGTTTTTATAACTTAACTCATAAGGGGGTTTAACATGATAAATGTAAGTCACTCTTACTTAATCATTTTTCTTCTAATGAACATTTTAAATCTCTTTGACTTAATTCTACAGAAAATCAACTCAAACGTTTAAGTAGTTCCAAACTTAATTTTAATACTATTTTTACAGTGTCCTCTAAATACACAAATCTTTTCCTTAAATGACCTTTTTACTTTGACTTTACTTGAAATAATTAAGTTCAATACCATGTTTGTATCCCACGTCTGACACCATGACTCAAACTAACCAGGGACAGATTCCCTGGTAAACAACCGTGGCTCTGTGGGTAGAGTAGTCATCTTGTGATCAGAAGGTTGTAGGTTTGATCCCAGCTTCCTCCTGCCATGTCAGTGTGCCCCTGGGCAAGGCACCAACCCCAAGTTGCCTACTGATCTGCACATTAAATAAATGTGTGAATGTGACTCTAGTGTAAAGTGCTTTCAGTGGTCAAAATGACTGGAAAAGCACTATATAAGTTTATTCACCATTTTTGAAGTAAACTAAATGATTTGAGTAAGACTGACTGAAATCGGTTACCTTAAACATACTTAATACATTTGTTAAAAATAAATTAACAAATTGAGTTGGATGATTAGAATATATTGAATTGGTTAAACTTAATAAATTAAGTTGGATAAACTTAATTGAATTGCTTGTTACCTACAGAAGCAATTAATTTAAGTTGGTTCAACTATTTTCTTCTTAGAGTGTACCTGCGTTCCTCCTCGCTTGATTTGGTGTTGAATAATTAATGACCAGGTGTAATGTGTCATGTGCTGTTGTTCATTTTGACCTGTTGTTGTATTTACATGTGCGGTTGTGAACAAACGATCTGTTATCATGAAAGCTTCAAGGAGTACCAATTGGCCGCCACAGCTGGAAAAGTGAGAAGGGAGTAACTGAAGGAAGTTTAGCAGTTAAAGGGCGGAGTTTCTGCCTGAGAAGGTTTTTTTTTCAGGATGTGTGTCTGAACATGAATGAATGATTTTACAGTTTCCCAGGCATGAGAGTCCCACAGCATGATGACCTGCTGGGGAAATAAACAGTTTTATGGCATAATGGTTAACAGAATCTGAAAAGTAAAATATGATCTATTTGCTTTTAACTAACGTTGAAAAATAGCAAGTATTATTTATTCAAAAACAGAAATATAACAACCTGATTAGGGCTGCTATTAATTATTCTTATGATTAATTGTCAGAATAATTGGTACTTTCTGCAGATTTTTTATTTAAGCACTGAAGCCTTTTTCATTCAGTATTACAAATACATCAAAATGTGCAAATACACCAACAACACTGTCTTTTTTTTAAAAGAAGAAATAAACATTTTATTGCCTTGCATGCAATAATATAGCATTCTGTTGCCTACGGTTTTCTGCTTTACAGTCATGTTGATCCCATAGTGCCAACTTTCCACATCATGGCTGTTTGTGTTTTTTTATTTATTTATTTATTTATTTTTAGCTGGAAGTATTCCTGAATTTATCTATCTTGTAATTTTTTTTTAAAAGTGTCGTAACCTTCTTTCAGAAAGCTAGTCCTCAGTACAGCCTGAGATAACACTTTTCTGGCATCTGACTGATAAGAACTGAAATAATAGAGTACTGTCTTAAAACCTCGAAATGCTTTGATACTGTTCACTTTGAACCATGTTCAAGTTTTTATTTTAATTGACACATGACATGATGCAATTTTCTGCTGTTCCCCTGTAATGAACTGCTGGATGGTTTTGTTGTAGGGGGGAGGTGAAGAGAAGCCTCAGACTTCTCAGTCACATCTCTGTCGTTGTCTAACAAACCAAACCAGATAGAAAATGTTCTGTCCTGTTTGTTGGTCTCCATGCAGAGACGATTTAAAATACATCCTTTAATCAAGCGATACCTGTAGCTAACAAGACGATTTTATTAAATTGAATTTCCTAGCACTTGTATGTCTGAAGGAAAGTCCGACAGCATCCAGCAGTGTCTTTGTCTATCCGGTGATAGAAATGCTAAGCGTGCTGCAGCTCATTTCAGCAGCCGATGCTCTGAGGATTTCTTAAAGCTAGTCTTACATGATAATTGCATGTCACTATGATGGCTTCCACTATTATTACGGGAGTGTTGCTGCTGTGCTGCACCTCTGGAGATCAGCCCAACTTTATCTGCAAGCTATAATGGAGCTGCTGGCTGATAGCATGCTAACTGCTTATTATTCTAAGCCTATCAGATCACAGGGGGTTTCAGTTTGGGGATGGAGGGAGTTTTTGAGGAGAAAAATTAAATGAAGTTGCCTGAAAAGTGTATTATTTTAGACCTCACGTCCTAATCTAAAGTCAAGAGCACCGCTCCCAGATCGGATGTTAATCACTCAGAGGGACAGGGCCTTCCTCTGCCGAGCCGCTCTCTTGTAGAGTGATACACTTGCCACCTTCAGTACCATATGGCATGGCCTTGTGCCCCCTTTTTTTTTTTTTTTCTGGCCTGTTTAGAGCAGGCCGAAACAGGGTAGAGAAAGAGAGAGATGCTGCGGGCTCGGTTATGGCTGCTTGCGTATGAAATGATTTCTTAGTTGTGACTCACATTGTCTCCTCTCCCCTTGTTTTTTTTTTCCCTCTGCATGTCCTTTCCTCACATTGTCAGACCACTGCGGCATTTCGTGTTTGAGTGTGAGCGCCACAGATAGACATGATGCTATAGATCCCCCCCACCCTGACCCCTCCTCTCCTGCGCCCCGTCTCAGAAAATGCGAAGCGGCTCGTTGCCAAAAATGATTCTGAATGCGTGCTGCTCCGCTCGGATGATGCAAAAGCTTAGCTCTGTGAATGTCAGAGTGGAAAACGGTGGGTGGTTTTTGGTCGGTAGTGGAGGGGAGCAGGAGAGAAGGGGGGGCTGTAGGCAAGAAACGCAAAAACACTCACACACTGACTCACACACTCCAGCCACTGCCTCATTGTGTGCTGCACCTGCAGCACGCCCACCCCGCTGATGCGCAGCGGCTCGCCCCCCCATCCTCTCCTCAGCACTTAAAGCAGTCCATTAGCCAGCAGTAGCTGAGTGTGGCTCTAGCTAGCTGGGCAGCAGCAGGATGTGTTCAGCTGCTGCTGAGTGCTTCCACTGGGGGTTAGCAGGAGGCCCATCTGTGCTAAAATAGCATGGATACAGCAGCCTCGTATGTTTCCTTCTTCTCATCTGACCATGCAGCAGTGGCGTTCTGAGCTGTTGTTTTTTTCCCTTTATGCCAAAGGTTGTTGTAGCTAGAATTTGGTTTACAGACGTTCAAACAACAGCTTACAGTTTCTGATTTGTTGCAAAAGAGAAGGCATACTTGCTCACCTGGTAAATCACAACCACTTGGGAAAAGATTTTCTCTCCAAAGGTCAACTGGAAATATATGTGTCTGTGTTGTTTTAATTTTCCACAGTGAAGACCTGGAAATTTGCACACTAGTAATAGATTTTTCAAAGTAAGTTTCTGTACTTCTAACGGTGAAGACACTCATTTTTTTTTTCTTTCCAATTGCAGTTTTGAAATCTTACCTACTCTTTCCAATTTCGGCAGATATCGTTTTTATTTTTTGTCTGAAAAGTAAATTTAGCGGAAAAGTTGTCTAGTTGGCAAAAGTGGGGTGACTATTGTGAAACGCACAGTGTGACCTCTGAGTTGGCCCTCAGTCATGGAAGAGCAAAAAGAAAACAGAGGTTGATTTTCAAACTTTTGCAGAGGTAGATAAAATTATTGATATGATCAATTTCTCACGTAAGCCTCGACCGAATATCATTCACCCAAAATGAAGGAAATCAGGGCCAATTTATTGGTATGTTTTACATTTTTTGTTCAATTTACTAGTGAGGGAAACCGACTCAACTAGTTCCTAATATGTAGGCTAAAGTTACCCTAGAGCTACATTAGCAATGGCTGCTAACATCTCCCACATCAGGTCAGATCAGTGACATTAACATGAATACAGGAATAAAATGTTAAAAAGTTACCTAAACAATGTAAAATAAGCTGAGAGTTGTCAGCTCATTGGTTCCTGGAGGTAAACACAAAGCAGAGCGAACTGTGAAGAGACGAGTCCTGCTGTGGGAGCCCTGCTGGCATCCACCATTTTCTGATTTGTTGATTTGTGGCTCTTCTCTGTGCTTTTGTAAGGGCAAAGGAAAATGAGAAAAACCACCTTCGAGGTACTGTGTGTATAAATGCCAGCTCCGCTTCAGGAGGAGAATATTTGTTCCCACAGAACATAAACCAGGCTGGTGGCTGTTTCTGTCCCACAGAGGACAGGACTCATGATTCAAGGACATTCTGTTGCAAACCGCAACTGAGCATGACCGTTAGCATTAGCATAACGCTATATATGCAGCACATGGCAGGAATATTCCTAGATTAAAATTGCAGGTTTGAGTGTTTTATTGGGACTTTTTGTGACAGAGCAACACAAACCAGTGCAGAGTTGTGAACTAAGAGGAAAGTGATGCATTGATTTTCATTTTTCTTTCAAATAATCTGAACAGTGAATGCAGACTCATTTACAATTACACCAACTGCCTTCACAGGACACATAACTATGAAACATAGCTCAGCTTTGTGTAATTTCATCTCTTCTGTGAATACATCAGAGTGTCATAAGTGATAACCCCCCCACCCCTGGCATCTTAAAGATCAAGAAACACAGCAGGCAGGTCAAGAAGAAGATTGTGGAAAAGATGAAGACAAGGTTAGCTTATTAAGCTACAGCAGACCCCCGCGTATTCCTAATTCAGTATTTGCAGATTCATTTATTTGCAGATGTTTCTGTGGAACGTGAATCCAAATTATTTACAGAAAACCAGCCTATTTGGGGACTTTTTCCATAGAGGATCTCTAAATTGGAAATACAATGCAGCTTGGGAAGATGAAATACTTAGGCCAGTTGGTTGGCCTTCACAAAGCAGACAGTATAGGAAACAAGGAAGATGGTAAACGTTAGCTTTTGTGGTAGTGCTAAAACAGTTCCCACTATATGTATTAATGGATATTAAATTATATTTGGTATTAACACCTATAAAAGAGGCACTTATGAGAGTTTTTAGATAATATTCCCTGATTTTAGCTATTCTTGACTGGCTGTGGTCCTTAATCCTGTGAATACCAGTGATCCGATGTACTCTGTGCTGGTCTGTAACACAGGGTACATTGTGTTGCAATGTTCCACATTGTGTTACAATGTACTCTGAAGTTGCAATGTGACGAAATGTACAAAAGTTAAATGGGTGTGAATATTTAAGCTAAAGTATTCACTGTATGTTTTGTCTGTGAAGCTCTCGGCGCTGAAACCAGCACAGAAAATGGAATATACTCGACTAGAGCATTGCAGGAATGAACTCATCTCAGTTCATTAAAAATTCATGAAAAAGTTTCCCAGAAGATAAGAGCAGACTTTCCTTTGGCTCATGCCTTTTCCTTTCCCCTAAATGGCACTCGTTTGCTCTTGAACGTAACTAGAAATGGTTTTGCTATTTAAAGTTGAGTGCATTTTAAAGAAATCCTTCCTGTGGACCTAAAAAAGTGAATCTTGCTTCGTGCTCAAACAAAGACAACATTGTGTCGGCGCTTGCAACATAATCAGGGGGCATGATTTGCAACTTTCCGGAGGGTTGGAATAGATTTCACAAGCGACTCGGCTGCTTATCTCAAAGTTAAAGGCTAAAACCCTACTGTAGGTAGAACTGCTGAGTGTAATCTGTTACCAATACTTGAGATGAAACTATTTAGTTGTAATCAGGACGAAGAAATCAAGACAGCCCTAAAAATCTCTCACAAATCTTTATTAGCTGCACTCTAGACTTCTCATTGAGACACTTTGAAAGAAGTCCAAAAAAGGAAATGGTGAGACCAGTCTGTCAGAGTTCATTCATCAGGTATCCTCTAGTACACCTGATAGCTAAAGTCTGTAGTGGCTGATTGATGGACAACTGAAGTGCCATGACGCTATTTATTAATTTATTTGTGCTTTTTTAAAATGTTTTTAAGAGCTGAAAAGGGAAAACATGTGGCTTGTACCTTTTAGGTAATTACAGCTCCTGATAAGTGCTGCCACTCCACAGTTTTGCTGGATGTCCACTGAGATAGTATACCTTAAATTACTTTTTCCTTGGTTGAATTCACGTCATGGTCAAATACACCGATGTGATTCAACTGCTATTGGTTGGTGGAAATAAAGTCAAAGCTTGTATCCTTTTATTACATAAAGTTAGCTGATATTTAGAGGACAGTGGAGTAGAAACAAAAATCCTTGACTGTTGTAGTTGTTTTGTCTATAAGTTTATCAGTTATTCATTCTGCTTGATAAAATGTTGAACTATCATAAATTACAACACTGCTTCTATTAAGGTGTGTTGACAATTATCTCTGCACAGCTGTTTTCATAATTTATTTAACTTTTTTGTTGTTTTACGTTTTTATCATGTAAAGATCTTTGAATTGCCTGTTGCTGAAATGTGTTCCACAGAAAAACTTGCTTTACCTTGCCTTGCTTAACGTCCAGAGGGTTTCAATTAAGCTAATGTTTGGACGTTACCTAGAGCAGTGGTCCCCAACCCTCGGTCCGTGGGCCGATACCGGTCCGTGGACCAATTGGTACCGGGCCGCACAAGAAATA
>NW_015114420.1:0-8269 GCF_001443285.1 Poecilia latipinna | reverse complement strand
ATAAACATAAACATATGTTTATTCAGTTAAAAATGACCTTTACATATAATAATAAACATTTCCACATGTCATCTCTGATATCCACTGGATTCTCAGTTGCGCGATATGTCAGCTGTTTGGGATTCCCCTCTGTTCTTACGTCACCGCGCTTTCTGATTGGCTATCTGTCACATTCAACAGGTTGCATTCTCGTTCCCAGTCAGGATAAACCCCACAGGGTGCGATAAAAAGGCCAAGACAACCCAAATTGGGTATATTCAGGATTTAGCGGGAACACCAACATGCAGAAGCCTTATCTGACGGTTCACCCCTCCCCCCCAGGGCTGCAGCCACAAAACGGTCCATGGTAATAAAAAGGTTGGGGACCACTGACCTAGAGCATTGCAATACTTGCAGTGCATTCTTTTCAGACCTTGTCCTGGGATCTCTCTCTAGTTTAGGAAGCCATCTGTCAGAGAGATTGACTCAAGAATAGTTTGGTAAACAGGTGAGTTCATGGTCAGCTCAGTGATTACAAGGTGCACAGTTTCTGGTGGAGGTTCATTACAGATTTTTTTAATATATTTTTTTTGCCATAACTGTACAGTGGACCCTTGGTATTTGGGTTAGTGAGGCCATCTTTAAAAATAGCATACCTGCATATAGTTCAATATCAAATGTACCTTAATATGAATTAATGCACACAGTCGAAACAGTCTCAGCACTGTGGCTGAAGCTAACATCCAGAGTCTTCCTTATCTCCGCTCTTGAGGGTAAAGTTGCCTTCCTATGCAATTCCACTCTATTCTCATTTCCCTTCAGTTCTCCGCCTGGAATTTCTCCCATTGAGCTCAATTTCTCCAATTACATTTCAACTGGGCCAATCACGGAACAGAAGAAGTAGTGGTGAACAAAGACGTCATTTTAGGGTTATAGTCCGCCTGTGGTTATAGTTTGGCAATGGCAATGGAGGAAAAGAACGAAGCCATCCAGTCCACAACTCTAATATATTGAGCAATTAAAGTCAGAGCAAGAATAATGCTTGACTTTTTATTGCTGGCAAAGATGTTGTGGCTCCACTCCCCACAGACTTGTTATCAGCTCACACAATTTTCAGGAAGCTTCATCAAGCTGGCGTATTACATTTGTCATGGCCAACAATAGTGATTAGGTGAAATTTGATCCAATCGTTTCAACTTCAACAAAGTCCATGCCTCCAGCAACCAACCATTTCTCAGTAACTGAGGGTCCAGACCTCTGTATGAAGCAAAGTGTAGAACTAGCTGCAGCTTTTCACCAGGCTAGAGTACAGACAATCAGCAACTAGGAAAACTTAAGCCACTCTTGAATCAGTTGCTTTGCAAATGTCAAGAAGAATTATGTCTACATATTTCAGCTTCCCAAGATGCATTTCTGTCAAATATTTAAGATTAATATTTGGAGTTGTGTTCAACAGAAAAATCTGCAAAAATTGAACAGTGAATATGTGGGGATCCGCTATATATAATCAGTTTGGAACTGATTATATATAGCCCTTCATATAGTGACAGAGTTACAGTAAACAGCATTGAACTGGGCAGATGAGACAAGAAAGACTGAATTTGTAAAAACAAAAGAAACAACGTCGTATTTATAGTAAAATGACTTTTGTACATTATAATAAACAACCACAGGGACAGAGATCTGTTGCAGAAAATAAAATCAAAGGGGGAAAGAATTGCGTAGGAGTGTGTGTGCGTGCACGTGTGCGGGGGTGTGTGTGCGTGTGTGTGTGTTCGTGTGTGCGTGTGCGTGCGTGTGTGTGTATGTATGTATACATGTGTTTGTGCATTCCTTCAAAGGGAAAGGCAAAATGAGGATCAGACGAAGTGTGTGTGCTAAGCCGAAGCAAAGCTTCAAGTGGTTTGGACCATCAGACAAGTTTCGTTTGAAATTCTACAGAAGAGTGTTTCTGTGGAACTAGAACTGAAGCACACATAAGCTTGTCTGCAGCTCAATGGGAGACAACACACCAATTTTATTTGAATATGTTGTGTTTTATGTTGCTGGGACTTCAAAAGCTCTGTATGTATTACAACTTCCTAGCTTAACAACCTAGGAGGTGATGCATTAAAACTGTCAGCTTTGTAAGCATGCAGATTTGTCCTTGAACTGCATTATATATGGAACCCACAATTATCATCACAATATCGGTGAGTGTAATGGATGCTTGCATGCATTCACACATTGTATACCAATAATATATCATCCCAGTTAGACTGATTCTGTCTGCACATGATGCCTATAAAAGGTCATTGGTTTTAGGGCCTGGGATGAAGGGCCCCAGCAATGGTGGGAACATTGTAATGGAAAGAAAGAAAAGATTCAGGAATTGTGAGCTCATAGTATTCTATAGGCAAATTGCCACGTGATTTTATGCGTGAGAGGGCAAAAAACCGCTCAATAACTTTGACTGCCACTGGTTTTAGCAGTCAAGTTGCCAACATGTCGCAGCAAATCTTAAATATACATGTGATTTATTAATGAAAAAGGGACGGAGCTGCTACTAATTGTTAACACTACAACAACTAGACAGCAAGAAAAGCATCACATCAAGAAAAGTTTTGATTGAAAGGAAAGATAGTGAGGGAGAGAGAAGTAGATCAGTTATGCTAACTTGACTTTGACAACTTTACCATGTAGATCTGCTGTGGAATTCAGTGCTTCAGTTTAGTCAAAAAAAAAAAAAAGACCCATCATGTCTATTTGAATGGTAGGCTTCCATTTTCTTCTCCATCTTTCTGGTTGCGACTTTTAATATCATTTTACCTGGATCGTCTGTCAGTTAAATCAAAGTAAGATGTTTTTGCAAAGAACAATGATCAGTTTCAGAGAACTGCAGCACAGCCTGGATGATGACACTTCCTGCCATCGTCCAGAAATAAGAGCCGTCTGTTTGACGCCAGTGAATGACCTCACTGATTAAACTCACACTGCTCCCATGTTGAACAAGCCTCCTTTCAATTAATGATTCAATTACACGCAATCAGCAGGAGGTACACCACGACTGTTGGGTCTACTGGTTTCCTATTACTCGGCTCCACCAGCTAATAAATTATTTGTCATTGAAAGATCATTTCTATCCCCGAAAAAATAGAAAACCCTGGTAAATGTAGTTCCAGAACAACTGGGAACAACATTACCAAAACTGCTCTGACCTGTTTTTTTGTTGTTGTTGTTTTTACATCAGCACTTCATCAACAGCCATAAACAGCTGTGATTGCAGTCTTAAGCAGCAGGAAACAATTTTACCACACAGAAATTACAATGCTGGAGAGTCTGGTTTGAAAAGTGGGACTGTTGTGACAGTCTCTCATTAACTGGAACACAGTTGAGACTTCTAGTTGAGACAAAAACACTCCAGTCTCAGAGAGTCTTGCAGAACTTTTTGGCAGAAATGGAGCGAATCTGGGGCAACATATTCTCACACTTGGATATATTTTAGAGGTCCAGCTTAGTTTTGGTTGTGCACACATTTAATGCATTCCACACAGTGGAAATAAAGCTGGCATTGAGACAAAACAGAAATGATTTAAAGGCTTGTTTTGGAAGGGATTTTGACAATTATGGATAAGAGGGGACAGCTCAACAACAAGCACTGTGCAGGGTAAGGCCCTCTGTGTGTCATTTTTGTGGCTTTAAAGAGTTAAGAACAGTTTTGTCAGAGCAATTAGAAACCATTAAGCTTTGTCTTGCCATCATGTGTCTCCCTGCCCCCGTGGTCCATGATGATGCCTTTTCATCCGCCTGTACGCTTCCACACCCATGTTCTTGTTTTAACGCTCCAGTCGTTTGCATGCTGCTGAGGTACATAATTCCAGAAATGGTGCCTTTGGTCATTCATCACGGCATCAACAGTGGGAGTTGGGGACGATAGAAGAACTGCAAGGAGAGAAAGGGGGGGAAAAACAAAAAACCTTTTCAGTCCTTGGGGTGCACAGTGTACGGCATCTAAAGACAGATTTGTCAGAGGTAAGGCAGCTGTCCTTGGGAATGCTCCACTGAGCTTTAGTGCAAAATGAAAAAGTCTCCTTCAAGAGAGCAAATCCAGCAATTCATGGAACCTGCAAATGTCGCTTTGCATACTATTAATCAAGCATATTAGTTTGGATCGGTTGAATAACAGTTGCATTGTAACTATGGACGGGACTGTAGAGCATTAATTTTGATTAATTAATTATATAGATTTCAACGGGGTAAAAATTAAAAAAGATTTTTTTGTTTTTTTTGCATACATTGGTTTTGACTGGAACCCTTTTTATTCAAGAGTTTCTGGTATGCCCATAAATCTGATGCACAAGAAACATCCACAAACAGCAAATGGATGATGAAGCTGCTTCTCGTGGCCCTCATTGGGATCATTTTTGCTTCAAAAGACAATCATATTGGATGCTGGAAAGACTATTGTTATGTTCACGTTATGCTAAAACGAATTATCATATCAGTATAGCTTTTCAAGGCCAGGATAAAATTTCATTGCTAAACATGTAGCAGCAGCACAGACGTCCCCAACGCTATGTCAGCGTCTACAGTCCACAATTGTAAAGAAGGATTCCTTTGAAAAAAGTCACATGAATGGTCAGAAAACACTGAAAGCTGAATGGGTATGATATCACTTCGCACCATTCTGATGGTTGAATAACATAAATAACAGATTCGTACTTGGTTGGTAATGTAGCAGTGGAAAAAAAGAGATTTTAAATTGAAAATGTTGCTTATTTTGTTGGTAGTTTTCAATTAAAATGAGGATCCTGCAATTAACTTGATTAAAAATTTTAATCAAGTCCCACCACTGATTATAACATTAACTACCTTATATTTTAAGATTTTGATGAGAATACAGCTGATGTATTTGGCTTAATGAAAATGTGGTATACAGCATTGCTGGAACTGATATGTCAACATCAGTTGCATAATGACTATATTTATTATTTTTAGTATAAGCTATGAACTGTACAGACTTGAGAGTGGGAGCTTTCAATGTGCAACCAGCTTTAAAATAGTTAGCCAGCTGAGTTTAACCCTGAATCAGCTGTTACTTCTTAGGTGTGGTTGTCCTGAAAAGTCTTTATTTCACACGTAAAAAATTGACTTAAAAAGTGTATTACTATGTTATTAATATCTGATGCCTTAATATAAAAAATATTCTTGTGATTTCAAAATGGAGGACAAATCACATGAGCAAAATGATCTATTTAGTTATTTTATTTAAGACTCTTGCAGCGGTTAAGCTTTCATTGTTCAGTCCCGTTTTTTCTATTTAAATCAGACAGTGTGTTTAATGGGAGTGATAATAATCCTGGAATTTTATGTCAGGCACTCCAGCTCCAGCAGCTCTAATGTTAACATCACACGATCAAAAAACTCGTCATTTCTTTACTCGAGGTAGTTGGTAAATAAGAAGTGCTCTGAGCGATGCCCGATGGGTCTCATCAGTGCTAACATGAGTTGTCAGAGTGTCAGTGTGTTTGGATCTGGTGTTGGGTGAGTGACAGTGGTGTCCTTGAGTCTCCCATCCTTTTCTCTGGGCCACTGTGTGAACCCTCACTGACAGGCAGCAGTGGGCCTTGGATCGGTTTGGGGCGACATGCCAGACTGAGACTCTGCTGCCTTCAAGGTACAAATGCCAACATGAGACACTAATGGACAGTACAGCAGCAGAGATCCAGTCAACAAAGTAACTTTAGCTTGTATTACTGAATAAAATTCCGTTTTACCTAACTTTTTCTTTATTATATAATGTATCATTTTCTCAAATTCTGGAAAGAAAGTAGCAGATTTGTAGCAGACTATTCACAATCTAACACCAAAAGGACTAGGAATACTCTCTGTTAGCACGCTAAAGTTAGCATTTAGCATTCTCTACAATGGTTGTGTTGGACTCAGAAACTAAAAATCTATAAAAGCACAAAGTTTAAGTCTGAAAAAAGAAAAATGTAATATATTAGATAATGCAAAATCTAAAATTGATAACATATTAATGAGTAAATGGACATCGTCAAATCTTCGTGATGCATGGACCAAATTCAGTGTCTTTGATGTTCAGCTAATAAGCTAATAAGTTTAAAATTTTAAAAAGTTTAAAAACTGATCTTGCATCTACTTCCTGACATTTTCTTCTTTGTGGTTTGTGCCAGCAGCAACATCCGGTTGTTGATCATGTGACTCGTGTGACGTGATCAACAATTTCACCAAACTCCTTTGCAATTTGGTGAAATAAACCCATTTTGATACAACTGAAAAAAACACCTCATCCTAAAACCAAATCTTTGAATTGAAAAGCGAGTTGGCGTGCTTCCGTTGAGCAAATTTATTTTCTAAACGTCAAATTGTGCAATTGTATGGTTAATAGAAACACATCTACTGTTCACTTCCGCTACCTTTAGCCATGATGGCGACTGATATTTTCTCTGACTTGAAATGCCACTTAATCATACTTCCTCCTTCTTGTTGTTCTTTATCTTTTCTGTTGATCTGTGATCCTCTTTCTTTCCAGCTGCCTCATCATTTGCCTTCTCATTCGGTTGGTATTTCTGTTCCCCTATCATCCCTCAGAGAGAGAGAGAGACAGAGAGAGAGAGTCTAGAGAGAGAGAGTCTAGAGAGAGAGAGAGAGAGACAGAGAGAGAGAGACAGAGAGAGAGAGACAGAGAGAGAGAGACAGAGAGAGAGAGAGAGAGAGAGAGGACTGTATGCAGTTACCTTGGCAACTGCATCTCGAAGCTTAGCCTGCTCTCTTCCACATGCATACACACTCCGTGTCTCTTTCTCTGTCTCTCTCACACACACACACTTTCTCCATCCTCCTGCCTGGCTTTGATTAAAGCGTACCTCTGATGAAGCTGAATAGACAGGAGAAAGAGGCAGAAGAAAGGTGGGAACTGGCCCGGCTTGTTAGGGGAGACATGATGCTTTTCTTCTCTGATGAATTATTAGAACTGAAGCCACGTATCAAAGGCAGAGCTTGTCTGGGAGCTACACGAGGTCCGCAACAAAGAAAATAGCAGTCCACACTGCGCTTTGAGATTCCCTCCTCGCCTCTGCAGAGGTCTTTGTCAGTTGGCTGATAGAGGCAATTTTGGGTAATAGTCTGTTACAGGAAATTAATGCATTCGCCGGGCTCCACTGCCTCACTCTATGACATCAATCTGTGCTAATTTGCCAATTAATCTGATTCGATGAGACGTTGTCTCTATAAGGGACATCCATTTACCTCCAACTAACTTTACGTTTTGGTGATTTGTGTTCTTTTTCACATCCTCTTCCTGTGTGTGTCTCAACATGCCTGTAGGAGGGCATTTTCACCTCCAGCAAACAACCGGCGGTAACTATCGATTCTGGAGTCTTTGTGAAATGTGTCACAGTTGGCGGCGCGCTTGTTAACGTGGTCAGAACGCGAGTGAAAAATATCCACAGTGGGAACTGGGAGTGGGGTTGACTGCAGTTGTTTTGGGGTAATTTGTTGTTGGATGTCCATAGGGTGAAAACTTTCTGTTCTATGGCTCAGGGGCAAGTGAAGAACGATTCAGAATGCTGACAGTAAAGTTTTGTGAAAACATAACCTTAAGACTACTGTGGGATTAAAGATGAGAAATTTTCTGAGAAAACCCAAGATCAAAGTGGACTTCTGTTAAAACAAGTTCAATCTCCACATTTGAGTCAAGAGTCCTGGAAATGCAACATGAAATGTTACCTTCCAGTAGAAGGAACACAATCCCCCAACATACTCTTTTATACTCACCTCCATCAAAATTTTTAATCAAAAATGTAAAACAAAGTACATTGAGTCCTGGAAGGTGTGCAATAATGTTGGTGTTCTGTTGTTTTTTTAAATGGTTGTGTGTACATAGTCTACATACATGGCCGTTTGTATGTATTCTATGTGTATTTTACTGTTTGTTTGGACAGCTGCTACTCTACACT
This sequence comes from Poecilia latipinna, assembly GCF_001443285.1. Classification (NCBI taxonomy): domain Eukaryota; kingdom Metazoa; phylum Chordata; class Actinopteri; order Cyprinodontiformes; family Poeciliidae; genus Poecilia; species Poecilia latipinna. Next base: position 329 of record NW_015114420.1, on the reverse strand, counting down.
CTTGATCCAATGATAAATTTGCCCTTGGGAACATTAAAGTAGTTTATGAAAGTGCTTCTTAATGAACCTTTAAACCGTTATGATGTTTCTTTTTCATGGGCTGTTAACAAGCATGACAATAATAAATGGCAGTCCACAGCCACTGATCTTCATGTTCCAAACATGCCCTGAGAATTTAACATGGAAAGTATTTCCCAAAAGAGAAGCTGTTTTCATTAAATTTAAGGAATGTAAAAATCTTAAAAATTCAGTTTACCTATCTTCCAAAAATTGGAATATGGATCAAAAAGATGAACTCCAACCTGCCTACGAACATAGGTCACGGTTCA
>NW_015114419.1:134183-135732 GCF_001443285.1 Poecilia latipinna | reverse complement strand
ATATCAGTGCACCGCCATAGGCGGTGCAATAATATTAAGCTTTTTTATGTTTTTTTTCTCTGTGCAAGGCAGTTCATTAACATTAGCACAAACATTAGCATTTCACTGCCATCCACTAGTGCACTTCCTTGCATGCATTAGCATTAGCCTTTTACCTAAAATAACCTATTAGTTGATTTTCTTACTTATTTGCCATGTTTAGTATACTGAATTGAGTAAGTCAATGACAGATAACATGCGAGTGATGCTCCACATGCTACTGATAGTCTTCACGCTAATTTTAGCTTATGCATTAATTTTAACATACTTAATGGTGCAGGTACAGCTTAGTGAACATGCTGCTTTAGTGAACATGTTACTGACTGCATTGCAGCTTTCTTTAGCATTAATGCTAATTTTTTTGCATCAGAACGCTTGATTAAAAACCGACGGGCACACTTTGGCATGCCCCGGTTAAATTTCTTCAGGAACTTTCTAGTTCCTCGTTAGTATGCTTTCATGTGTCATGTATGCCTTTACTACTTGTAAATATGGGCAGGTTTATTTTTCTTGTAAAAGATGATGCATAAAACTCCTTGCAGGCTAATATGCTAATGTTAGCATGGGCTCATGGGTCCAACATTAGCTAAAACTGTCATGCCTTTTACTTGAGAGCCTTTAATGTTTTTGTCCATGTTAAGAGATCTGATTAATAATTGCCTATCTTTCAACTGCAGCCCTTTAGCTTGTTTGTAAGTATAAACCCAGCCTGCTAAAGTTCATGTAGCATTAATTTCACTCAGCCATGGAGTGTATGTGGCATTCAAGAACAATCCGATTCTTTTTTTAACGGCTCTATGCCATGAATGGGAGGACTCAAGTCTCAGTTGGTGAGAGCCGTTCTTTGTTTTTTTATGACTGCTTCCTTATAATGCTCTGCATATGTAGTTGGGCGGAGAATCAAATTTTTTGTTGAGCATTAGAACTTACTGTTACAGGACACGGCGGCATGCCCGCCCACAGTTAGCCGTGCCTGTCCTGGCTTTGAAGCCGTTTGTTTTATTTCTTAATTTATTTTTTACCTCCGAGTAATGAACTCGGAAGTAAAATTTTCTATATTCATATATTGATTTGATACAGAAAGGGCTCCCGCACTTCCCATCTATGTGCCTTCTGTCCACCGCACTTTTTCAGTCGTTACAACAGTTTAATATGTTGCAGACAAGCAGTAATGTAAATTAATCTGAGCCGCCTTTAAATGCAACATTAGCTTTAGGATGCTTGCACCAGCGTGTTTGTGACGGAGACGTGTTGCTGTGCAGAGGTGCACACCGGTGTAGTAGAGTCATGGCACAAAACCATTAAAAGGCAAAAATCTTTGCACTGTTTTTTTTTTTTCTTCTAAACAAACCAAGTAAGTAGAGTAATGCTGTTGGGCAGACAATGTTAGATACTATCGACAATATATCGTGGTAAGCTAGATAAGAATAGACTACTCATTTTGTTATTTTTCTTCCGAGCTGGGAAGTAGTGGCTACATTTACTTGAGTAACTTCTTGGGTGGGCACTG
>NW_015114419.1:119183-130417 GCF_001443285.1 Poecilia latipinna | reverse complement strand
AAAAAAAAAAAACAGAACGGGGTTTTAGTCAATAGGCTTATTTTTTTCGGGTTTTATATATATATATATATATATATATATATATATATATATATATATATATATATATATATATATATATATATATATATTTTTTTTTTTATCTAACATTTGTCAACTTGTCATGTCTATTTCCAGTTTTATCCGCTTTTATAATTAATTTATTACTCTCTCCTACTCTTGTGCCATTCATTGGTTCCATTTATTGCACCAGGCTTTGTCATTGCTGAGACTCATTAGGTGTTTTATGAAGATATTTCTCTTGTTTATTGCTATGTTTATCCTGTGACCGGATCCAGGGCCGGATTTAGGAGATAATGGGTGCCTGGGCTAATGCCAGACTTGGTGCCCTGCCCACACACGTTTCTGTTGCTTATATATCCTGGTCCCCGAGACGAAGCAATCCCAGACATTGGGATTACGGCTACATTACGGCGGTCAGAGCACCTCACTGCAAAGTAAAAAATAGGTTGATGGACGTACGATTCAGGAGAACATCTGAAGGTTGATAACCAGCTCCCTGTTTTTCTGTCTTCATGATGGCATCAAGCCGACACACAGATACCATGCCCACGTTTAAAACAGGAGAAAGATAAACAAAGATACATTTGATTATTTATACATTTTATTATTTAGTCATTTTTTTATTTTACAAAGAGATCTTCAAATGAAAAATGTAAGGCAGAAATTTTATTTATTTATTAATTACCATTTTGACTTTTTGTTTTCTTTCATTGGAAGTGGCACCACAAACCCAGCAACCCGTGTTCACTTTTGTTCTGTCAGAACCAGTGAAATAAACAATAATTACCCCCTCTAAAAAAAAATGTGGAAAGTACATTCTTGAATCACCATAGCAACCACTCAGCTGTGCAGAATGCCTGGGTGGACTGAGTGGTACCTTTGAGGATGAAGTTCCTCCAATGAGCTGCAGTTTCTCCCCCACTCAGCTCCTTCAGACTAGCCAGCAGCAATTAGCAAACACCTGGTGGAACTGAGCATCAGCTGAGCTCATTATAGGAGCTACTTCTCAGTGAAACTCTGGTAAAAACATTGTTAAAGGGTTAATCATTTCAAGATGTTAAATTACGAAGTCAAATTTCTTTATATTTCTTTATACATATTTGATATATGTAGCATTATTATAACAACTGAAGGTAACATAGTTACTTGATTATGCTATAAAGTGACACTATATGGCTGGAAAACACATAAAAATGCCCCTTTAATGTTAACACATGTCCATTTTTATCATCAAGTTTTTTTTCTATTGCACATTTCAGCAACAAGGCAACTGAGCATGCTTTACATCATTTTACTTCACGTTTAGAGCTATTCCACCTTATCAATGGTGGTTTCATCTTTATGGTTGAGAGACATCAAGCCAGTGAATCTGAGAGCTCTTAAGTCATTGCTTCCTAGTGGTACCAGAATCGGACCTTTCAGGTGGGTAAGCTCTGCCTCAGTGACAGTCCCTGGAGTGTCTCCGCTGAACTCTGTAGCTCCATTTTAGGTCAGTTTAATTCGGTAGGAAACATCGCTGTCATGGGACTGTCACTGCCGTTTCAGATATTCATAACTCCCATTATTGTCCTCTGGGATTTTTTGTTTTTGTTTGTTTGTTTCACACTGCTGTGGCTGGAACGTACTTTCATGCAATCCATTGTGATGTTGCTTAATACCATAAGAGACCTAAAATCAACAAGAATCTTGTCTGCAAGTCCAAAAGAATAAAAATACAAACGGATAACTGCGCCGGCTTCCAAAATAACAAGTCTGTAGAAATGATGTCTTATCCAACCCAGAGGGAAAAGTCTGACTGGGAGAGCAAAGACCTTTGAGTTCCAGTGCAGCTGTTATCTTTGAAAACCTAAAGGAGCGTTCCCTCCGAGGGAAACGGCTCTGTAAAAACAGCAACTGTCTGAAACAGACGGCTTGCAGATATCCAGGAGTCTAATTACGCCCGCTATTAATTATCCTCCATGATTCAGATCCTGCGTTCTGATAACAGCCACTTTGCTTCAAACTGAACCCATCGAGGATCCATGAAACATAGTCGCGTTAACGCAGATGTGAGCAAAATTCTGCTCCGACGGATGGAAACCGAATGTCCCGACGCACTCGAGTCAAGAACTGAACAAACAAACACAGTTAGTAAATGGTCCCTGCTGAATGTTTTGTCATTTTTTTCTGACAGATGGGGAAGAAGTCAGCGTCCGGGCGACTCCATGAATTCACTTTACTCACAAGTGCTGTGTGGTGGGGAAATAAATACCCAGATCCCCCGTTGATTATTGCTTTATAACTTTGCTTACTTATACAGCAATGAAGAGTTTCTCATTTTTATGTTAGTTTTGTTTCTCTGTGAATTTACTGACAGTAAAAAGAAAAATGTTATTAGAACACATTATTAAAGAAGTAGGAAAACATATTTGCATGTTACAAAGTAAAATAAGTAACGGATTCTCCATCAAGACGTGTCTTATCCATGAAATCTTTGTTGACAGGCACAGTTACTTTTTCTACTGCCGGTGACCAAGTTTCCTCACGTCTCAGGAGGAATTGTCATCCACAGAAACATTTAAAGGCTCTCTGGTTTTTTGGCTGTTGTTTGGAAAACTTACTTTTCAGTGCCCTTCACAGATTTTCTGTATGAGCGCATTGAATGGTCAGAAATGTATGGTTAATGATGTTCTTCTTTAAAAGGGCAGTACGATGTATTTTCCAGGAAAATAGTGCCATTTTATAGCATGATCAAATAACTATGTTATCTTCAGTTCTTGTAAAAATGCAGCATATATCAAATATGACTTAAAGGAAATTTCACTCTGTCTCTTTAAAAAACTCCTGCTCTTTCTGAAACTCCGCCTTCAGGAAGTCATCGTAACATGGCTCCTATGTTAATCTTTTAACAACATTTTTACCAGTGTTGCACTGAGAAGTGGCTCCTATAATGAGCTCAGCAGATGCTCAGGTCCAGCAGGTGTTTGCTAATTGCTGCTGGCTAGTCTGAAGGAGCTGAGTGGGAGTGACAGGAGAGAGCTGCTCTGTGAGGCAGAAGCTGGAGGAGCTTCATCCTCAAAGGCAGCGCTAGATCCACGCAGGCATTTTGCACAGCTAAATGGTTGCCATGGATATTAAAGGGCTGGATAGACATTTAATTCTCTGACTTCACTATTAGCCTTTAAGTGACATATTTATTCTAGATTTTTGGGGTGATATTAGATCTGTTAATCTTTAAAGGAAGTTAAACTTTCGAGCTCAGCATGGCATCAGACGTTTTTTTTCCCCCCAGACTCTGATTAGCAGAAGCTGGATGTCTGTGACCAGCTGTCAGACTCTGCTGAGCTAATGGGTTCTGTTCACACAGCCATCTGAAATGTGATTAATGGTGCATGCTCTTATCTGTCTCCACTGTAAATGCACCCAGAATTTATTCTAGGCAAGCTAGACTTTTTGTGGAAAGGTCATGTGACCACGTTGTAGTTATCAAATGCAGGATGGTGCGTCAGGCATTCAGGATCTGTTGTTTCCTCTTCTTCAGCTGTTCTGACGGATCCTCCACACCCGGAATCAGAACCGTGCTGATTCTCACACACGTTCAATCTGGGAACAACCGCAGGTCCTAGTTGTCAACACAATGTGTCTCTCCACAACACAATTGGTGCAGTGACTCCAGTCCAACAGCACTGAGTAGGTTCTGGTACTAATAAGTCACGATGAGCCCAACTTGCATTTTCGTATTTATTTTTTAAACTTACGGTAAAGGACTTTGGCTCAATCGAAGCAAATACACTCTTGTGATCAGGACGGGAAAATTATGCAAAATGGCATTCAAAATGACGGTGGATCAGAATGACGGTGGATCAGAATGACGGTCAACAGAAAAGGTATCTGGTAAACATGAGGCCACGTCCCTAAGCGATCACCTTAGCTCTAGGAAACCTTGAACAAATAACTTAAGATAACAAAACGTAAAACATTTGCTTGGGCCCTCTCTCTTCAGCACCACCATGCGATTTACATTGTATGTGCAAAACTTTGTCAATATTCCACTAATGACACAATTTCAGAATTGCAGTGGTTCCAATAAAGAAGAAACACAATTAAAAGCTCAGGTGAATAAGTTTGTAAACGCGATGAGCCAAAAACCAAAAATGCAGCGTCATCATCCTCCAACTACTTCCCTGTCTTCTTCTTTGTGGTTTGTGCCAGTGGCAACATCCAGTTGTCGATCCCATGATTCGTTTGACGCAAAAAACAAAAACAAAAAAAAAAAACACTTTTGCAAAATAAGCCAATTTTGATGGTCAGAAATGCACCTCATTATAGCAGCAAAACTTTTTATTAGAGGTTTAAAAAAAAAAAAAATTAGCATGTTTCCATTAAGCAAGTTTAGTTTTGAAATGCCAAATTACAAAATTCTGAAGAAGTGGGTGAATGGAAATGCAGCCACTGACTGTGTTGTAATGTCAGTCGTCATCATCATCATCATCATCATCATCATCATCATCATGACTTATGGCAAAGCACAACTTTAAACACAGCTGTCTGCTGTTGTTAACGGCACCCTGTGTAAAGTCCAGCTGAGACATGGTACAGGATAACACCTGGGTGTAAAGATGGCTTTACCTTTGGTTCCAGTGATAGGCTCAGATGTTGTAGGGTTCTGCAATGCTTATTGGACAACATGGAGGTTCTGCTTGGTCTTGGCCGCCCTCACATACCCACCGGTTCTGAACTCTGACCTGAAGAATCCGGTCAGAGTTCAGCCTGATCTCTGGTTTCCAGCTGTAATCACTGAAGCTGTGTGCTGACTCTAGATCTCTAGACTCTCTAGGTCCAGAGATAATAACTTAGTTTACAAATTAATATTGAAAATATCCTCAGAGAAGGTGGCATCACACACATTTATCTGTAGCAACACATATCTCTACAATCATTTCACTGAACAAAATGTTGATTTATCCTGGGGAATTTTTCCCCGGTGGCAACCTTTCGCAGCGCGTTGCAACGTTTCGACCAACAGACTGAGCCTTTGTCTGTGCAGCAGGAAGCAGCTTTCCCCTCTGTCACCTCCATCACTTCCCCATCTGCATCAACAAGTGTTAGCTAACCGTCTGAGCCGATGTAAATCACACTGCACTGCACTCACAAAGCTGAAAATATTCACTTCGAATCTGAAAAATCTGCAAAAAAAAAAAAAAAAAAAAGGAAAATTACCTGCCACTTTCTGAGCCCGCATTGCATCAACTGGGTTAGCAGAGATTTTAAGAGTAGATGATTTTATATTGGTACATCTGTAAAATGAATGTACTGTAGCTTTAAAAGTGAGTTTGGGACTGTCATTTCCTCTAATAACATGATCCAATTATGTGACAAGATGTTTTGAAATTCTAAATACATGTGAACAAGTGCGACAATTCATTTTTAAATATTTTCCATGCTTGTTTTGAAGTATGTGAGTGAATAGTAAAATATCAATTAGAAACTGTACTATTATCAATACTTTATGATTATTAGAGATGCACAAAAGGAATCACATAGATAAGTACGGAAAAAATAAGATTTTTCCTAATACTTAAATGCATCAAAAAATAATTCCCACCATTGTTGGTCTATAGATGCATTAATCAGCTACATACACAATATAGAGTATTCAGATACATTTTGGATTTAGCTTAATTAAAATCATATCCTGATGTTAGGAATTTGATGTAAACTGGTTTAATCTTGTTATTCTTTCACCTTCTGCTGAATTCAAACCTTATTTATTCATCAGATAACTTTTATGTGAAATGGTCCAATTAAAAAAAACAGAACTGGTTAAAGTCAGTGTTGTCATTTCAAACTTTAAATTAATATCATAAATGGTCACTGGCCAGAAAGAACTTCATATTTACTGAATATAGATGTTTTTTTTTTTTATACAAACTGCTCTCACGTTGCTGCTCTGTTTATGAAACCACCAGCCCAGCAACCTGCATGCAAACAGAGCCGTTAATGGAGACTGATGTGTTTATGGATGTTTATGGATGTCAGTGTCAAAACTACGCTTAGTTTCAAAAACTGTATTTGAGTTTTTACCATTTTTATGTCTGTACACACAGGACCTGCTGCCCTCTGTGGTTCCTCTGCTTTTGCTAAATGTTTTAGATAATCAAACAAAACCCTTAATATCCAGATAAACTGAGTAAATAGAAAATTCACTTTTCAAATTATTTCTTATCACATGTGGAAAAATAACCCAACTACGCTATTAAATCTCATGTTTCATGTGTGCAGAATTGCTTTAATTCAGCCATGTTGAAGTGTTTTCTAAGATGAGTTGTTTTGCAGCAGTGTAAGCCTAGACTTTGACTAATCCACCTGAAAACCTTAGTTATTTTTGTATTAGGTTTGAGTCAGCGACATAGTACCTGGTTTGCTTTTGCGTCCTGATGCAGTAAAGCAGCGCAACACCGTCACACTATGACCACCATGTTGTCTGCGTGGCGTCCTTCTGTCTTAACTTGATACCAAATTTAAAGGGACACACACTTCTCAACAAGTCTGATGGATAGATGCATCCATTTCTCTCTGCAGAGGTTTTGGCTTTGGCATGTTTTACCCAGTCTGAGTCTGATTGTTGATGATCATTTGGATGTTTCTGGATGTTTCTCTGGGTTTGTGATGTTCTGGTCGAGCTATGGATGAGCTCCTGTTAAGTCGTTTTTATCAGAACATTTCTGTGAATCTTGTGAATGGCTCTTATTGTAATTTCTGGAGTCTCAACACTTCTGGAAGATTTTCCAGACTGATAGTCTTTCATCTGGTTTTGAGTCTTTCTAGACCCTTTGGTCTACTTCATGTTGTCAGACTGGTTCTATCAAAAGTTTTCCGAAATGACATTAATGGTTATATATGAATGTTTTACGTTCAGCTAGCTTCGATGCTTTACTACTGCTTATTTCATTTTCAGGAAACTTGATGTCTGTTTTTGCCCGTAAGCTCATCTCATTATCAGTATTTAAAGTGACTTCCTGTAGAGTAACAGCACTTCCTCTTTCTGTTTTCTGTCGATATTTTATCTCCAGCAGCATGATGTTCCCATGATGCCTCTCAGCCCTTCCAGGATTCCTGGAAAAGAAGCACACTGATGGGAAGGAGTTGAAACAGAGACAAAAGAGGAACTTTTTATTTCTATTTATTTTTTATGTGGATTAGAGAGAGCCTCATGTGAAGCTGGATTAAACATCAGTTTTACAGCTGTCCAGATGTGAACTTGCCCTTGCTGGAGATTTTTCTTTTCTTTCTTTTGGATGCTTCTGTAAGCCGTGGAGGTGAGGAGGTTTGGAGGCCGACAGGCTGCAGCTATGGACGTTGAGCGGTTCCCTCCCTCCTCATCAGCGACCTCTCATCCCGTGTCACCATGCTCACCAGCGAGAGCATCCTCTACATCGTCCTGGAGCTGCTGATCGCCGTGTTCTCCGTCCTGGGGAACGTGCTGGTCTGCTGGGCCGTTTGCCTCAACAGCAACCTGCAGAGCATCACCAACTTCTTCGTGGTGTCGCTGGCCGTGGCCGACATCGCTGTGGGAGTCCTGGCCATCCCGTTCGCCATCGTCATCAGCACGGGATTCTGCTCCAACTTCTACGGCTGCCTGTTCATAGCGTGCTTCGTCCTGGTCCTCACCCAGAACTCCATCTTCAGCCTGCTCGCCATCGCCATCGACCGCTACGTCGCCATCAAGATACCACTCAGGTGAGTGCACCAGAGGACAATCCTGTTGGTTAGTCACTGATGTGGTGTGTCGATTTAGCTTCTACGTCTTGACGAGCAGCTTTAAGTCGCTTGGTTTGGATTGCTGCTGCGCATTTCTTCACCAGTTCAGGGCTGGTCTGTCAACCTTTCCAAACTACATGTTTTGGACAGAGGCAGGGAGCCGATGCACGCAGGGAGTACCCACACAGAGACGGAAAAAGTATCCAAACTCCACACAGAAAAGCCCACACAGCCTGGATTGAAGCCAGAGGCGAGAGACTTTACTACCACACTGCTTTGGATGTGGGAGCAAAAACACAGTTTCAGTGAGAAGTTTACACACACTCAGCCTTGTTATGGATGCTGAAATCATTTTTGTCTTTGAGTGGTGCATTTCAACAGTTCGTCTTTCAGTGGGAAATGATTGTGTGACAAATCACTTCCAGGAGTTTCAATAAGAATCGTAGGGAGAAGTTTGAATTTTTAATTGTGGATTTTATCATATTTATCGACTTTCTGGCTGGAAACTCAGTAGCATTTATTTAAAGAAGCAATATTATATAAAATGTACTTTTTTAGCTTTGCGTCATGTTACAAATTTAGTGATCAAAAACAAACTTTAAGTTTGTTGCCTTGATTCTTTCATTCTTCTTTGAGAAATCCTTGATCCATTCGACTGAGCAAAACGCCTGAGTGGACTTAGCTCCGCCTTCGAGACGCAGCTCCTCCTCAGAGCTGCAGTTTCTGAGCTTCATTCTCACATAGCAGCTCTCCAAAGCTCCTTCAGACTAGCCAGCAGCTATTAGCAAACACCTGCTGAGCTCATTATAGGAGCTACTTCTCAGTGAAACGCTGGTGAAAACACTGCTAAAGGGTTAATAGAGGAGCCATGATGTGACGACTTCCTGAAGGAAGTTTCAGAAAGAGCAGGAGTTCTTAAAGAGACAGAGACCCAATTTCAAGGCATTTTATTATGAAGTCGAATTTATTTTAAGTCATATTTGTTATCTATACAGCATTTTTATTACAACAGAAGGTGACATAGTTACTGTTTTCAAAAGGACTTTTATTCAATTAGTGGAAATGTGGGGGATGGATGAATAAAACAACTGAACAACCATTTCTGATTCTGTAACCACTAAAGCGGCTTGATGGACAATCATTGCACTTTGAAAAGAGAAGAACTTAAGTGGATAAAGTTTAAACATATTTATATGACACTGAAGTAACAACTGTGTGAAGTAGAAGTTCAGTCAGCAGCTGCATCCTGCTGCTGTAACAGCCACAGAAATGCAGCTTCCTTAAATTTCGTCTGGGATGATTCACGACGCATCAACCAACAGCATATTAGCGGTTTGTTTTGCTGAGTTGACATATTGCAACGTTAGCAGCGGTGCAGACGGTGAGATCAGAGATGCAGGGTTTCCTGTTTGGAGTTCGATGCTGTACTGGGATCAGCATTGAGTGAGATGGAGAACGTTTAATGCAACACCGGCTGAACCAGAACAGGAAGCTGAGCACTTTGGTATTTCCTCACCAATGATAATGCATCTAGACTTCTTCAATTTTAATACATCACTAAAATATAAGGAGGTATATCAGCACAACGTCTTGTAAATCCCTGCATAAGGGACAAGATCAAATCTGGTGATTTTTACAAACACTTTTCTCACAAAAATGAAATCAAAGCCGAAAAGTTTTACATCCGACCCAGTGACTTTTTCTGGACTTTATTTATCTTTAACCTGTTAAGTATATTTCAGACAGATGGTGCTCAAAATGTTCCAGGTCAGTGGAAAATGTCAAAATTCAAGTAATTTAAAAGTTTTCTTATTTTTACTGCAAAATCAACCCGGTTATCAGAGCAGAACGGTACATGAGGACAGATAAGAAATCTTGCTTTAATGAAAAACCAAAAATAAAAATTTCTCTTTATTTAAAGAATAATTTCCCCACTGTTTCTATAGTCTGGGAATGATGAAGACTTAGTGTTTTATTTAAACCCGACAGCCTTTTGTTTCTCGGGTTCCTCTGAAGGCTTTCTTTACTCCAAACAGCAGAAGCCTCACGGCTGGAGTATAAATTTAATTCCTGTATATAAAGATGAGCCATTTGTACCAGAGGGTTTTGGCCATATAAGTGTCTCCAAAATTGGAGTTTCCCGTGGGACCGTGTCCCCCTGGAGCAATCAGTTAAATATTGCAATGATTGCTTATACAGACACTAATCCCCCCCCAGCGATTAGGCTCCACTGTAAAAACCCGATCAGGCGTCCTGCCTGCCGGGTTTCGCTCCGCTCTGCGCTATCGGTGTGGCTACCAGCCTTTTAGCTCCCTGAGGTCATGCCTTACTTCATGCTGTGGCGTCACCCTGAAACAATCAGCCTGACCTCAGCGACGCATTGAAGCGCTCTGCCTTCCTGTCCCACTGACTCACACAGACTGTTTTCACACAGCCTCTTCCTCCTGCTGAGGATGCTCTACGTGAGGGCTCCTCTGTGTTATTTTGTGCATCCCTAGCGGGACGGGGGGGCGCTGGGGGCTTGTTTTTGCAGCATTAACCTTTTGCACTTTAACATCTCAAGAATGTGATAGAAACAATCTCAGCTGCTCTCCCACACTGCACAACAGGCTAACTCAAAATAGACTCCTTCCTTTGAGGAATCCCGCAAAACGTTGTAGTTTATCTTTGCCTCTTAGATTGGTTTCCGGGAGAAGAGGTGCTTATGCAGGAAAAGTAAGTAAATAATAAATCAGGCAAAAGTGCTGTTTATATATTAACCATGTCTGTGTTTAATTAAGCCTTAGATAGGATGACTTTGCAGTTTGTTCACATCATCCTTTAAGAAACTTTAATTTGAGGCACACAGCCTGTTATTTTGTTGAGGGCTCTAACAATGAATCCAGCCATTGTTGTCTTTTTGATATGAATGAGCTGTAAGCTTTCACATGAAAAATTAATTAGTCTAAATTTCAATTGTCCTTAATACAAAAAAAATGAATACACTTCCTTTTTGTGTTATCAAACTTACAGTAGAAGAAACGTTTGATGAATCTCAATTATGTGTAAAATTATTCATTTCAAATGTAACCTGTCTACTTAGTTTATATTTTGGGCAATTTTATATATTTTTTAAACAAAAATATTTAGTTTAGCACCGACAGGAAGCTACAACAGTTAACGCAAAATGTGTCTCTTTTGAAAGGCTGGTACTTCTGTGGTTGTGTAATCAAATGTTGCCTTTGTTTTTGACTCTGTCAACACTCAGAAACATTTCACACTCAAGTTAAGTATGTCTAGTAAAACGCTACGGTTCGATAGATGTTGCGTTGCTAAGTGTTGCATTGCTAGGTGCGCTACACAGTTTAAATACTCTGCAGGAATATATTGGCAGATTAAGGTTGAGCGGTGTGTGTGTGTGTGTGTGTGTGTGTGTGTGTGTGTGTGTGTGT
>NW_015114419.1:114729-115809 GCF_001443285.1 Poecilia latipinna | reverse complement strand
TTGTGTGTGTGTGCGTGTGCGTGTGTGTGTCACCGGCCTATGGAAACTGTCTAACATGCTAACACTGCAAAAACATCAATTTTTGGTCTAGTTTCTAGTGCAAACATCTTAGCACACTTGAAATAAAACAAAACAAACTTACAAGTAGCTTTTCAGCAAGACAAGTTACTTGTTATAAGTGAAAAATATCTGGAACTAGTACTTTTTATCAATGTTCAAGAAATTTTGACTTAAAACAATCTCCTATATCTCGCTGAAAAGTTTTTCTTATTTAAAGTGTGTAAAGATATCTGCACTAGAAACTTGACAAAAATACTTGGTAGGATTTTGTGTTTTTCTAGTGAACATGTTTCATACCTCCAGCTTTCTCTAAGTTTGATTTGCAGTCATATTGAATGTTGAGTCTTAGGAGGTAGTCAAAGACCAGCAACTTTTAACAGTCAGAAATCTGACAATATGTATATATTTTCAACTAGGAATTTGGATCAAAGGTCTACTTCTGTCTCCACAGACACCCCATCGAATCCTCCTTTTCTGTTCTATAACCATTTGGGTCAGCTGTTTTACTTCATCCAATTTTTGCAGTGATGGTGCATTGTGAGAAGCCTTACTTGTGCCACTTACCTCAAAGACAGAAAGCCATTTTGCCTTTGCCGTCACTGCATCATGAGAGAGAGAGAGAGAGAGAGAGAGAGAGAGAGAGAGAGAGAGAGAGAGAGAGAGAGTACCTTGTAGAAAAAGATGTGGAAGCCAAATTTAAGCAAACTTTTCAGACTTTCAAAGCTGTTGTCACAAGGCCTTGGACTCATGACTGTTTTGATTTTATCCTTGAGACCGACAAGGCTACAGCCACACTGGAGACTGGAACTACAAGCGCCACTTCAGCCAAAGTTTTGAAATCAGTGAACATTTTTCTAATTGAAGTGACCAGCTCCTGCTTAGCGAGATCCATTGAGTAAGGCAGAGGTTCCCAAACTGTGCCGTGCCATTGCGGGAAGCCGTCTGGATGGGAAAAAACAAAACAAAACATGAATCCTGTATGCGCTGGGTTTTTACCTTAGAATGGCCAACTCTCTGTTA
>NW_015114419.1:102203-110942 GCF_001443285.1 Poecilia latipinna | reverse complement strand
CACACACATCGTTCAACCAGACAGCTATTTGTAAGCCATAGGGGGCCCAGAAATAGTTTGGAAACCACTGGACTAAGGTGTGCAGTTCGGAAACGATGCTTAGACGTTCTCATGGGAATCTTTTTTTTTTGATTGAGTTAAAAGTTGAAAACGTTTGCATGTCTGCACCAAGTCTGGTGTGTGAATTGTGATCTATGAAAATGACAGATGGTCTTCAGATGTTTCCGTCACCGTTTGGTGCCAAATCTATTTTAATCTCTTTTGTTTGCATTTTGAAGCTGTACTTACAACCTGGCTACAATCCAACCGCATAAAAGACTAAATATCTTAAAAAGGTGTCACTAATTTTTAGCAATGCATCGTGTCCTGCCATGAGATCTTGTCACGCTGCTGGTTGACATCATAGGACCAGACAGTCGGATCTTATGCTTAATGTTTGCATTTTCTCTTTCTGCAGGTACAACAGCTTGGTGACAAGCCAGCGGGCTCGAGGCACCATCGCCTTTTGCTGGGCTCTGTCAATCATCATTGGTCTGACCCCCATGATGGGCTGGCACAAGGTGTCCAACAGTACCGAGACCAACAACAGCGACAACGTGACCTGCCAACCCGGCCAGATGAAGTGCCTGTTTGAGGCGGTAGTGAACATGGAGTACATGGTTTACTTCAACTTCTTTGCTTGTGTACTAATCCCCCTCCTGCTGATGCTAGCCATCTACCTGTGCATCTTCATGGCAGCTCGCCACCAGCTCAAACTGATTGAAGTGGAGGCCTTTCGCGGAGAAAAGTCGCGCTCCACTCTGCAGAAGGAGGTCCAGGCCGCCAAGTCTCTGGCCATCATTGTTGGGTTGTTTGCCGTCTGCTGGCTGCCTCTGCACATCATCAACTGCTTCACCCTGTTCTGCCCCGAGTGCCCGCGCCCTCCCGTTTGGATCATGTACGTGGCCATCATCCTTTCCCACGCCAACTCCGTCATCAACCCCTTCATCTACGCTTACCGCATCCGAGAGTTCAGGCGGACCTTCCGAAAGATCATCCGGCGCCACATCCTGGGCTGGCATCCAGTGCTGGACAGCAGTGGCAGTGAGCGCAACTCCACACACACCACCATCACGGACTCCATCAGACTCAAAGCCAATGGCCTCAAGTTGGACCTCTTCACCGAGCTCAGCAGGAGCAGCAGCTGTGAAGACTCCAGCAGCCGCCCCACTAGCATCTCTCCTGTAGGGGGTGGCCTGGTGGCGGTCTCTCACCCTCCTCTGTCAGTCATCATCTCCAATTGTCCTCAAGGTGGGACGTGTGCACTGCAAGCCCTCAGGCAAACTGAAATCCCGCTGGCCCGTCGTCTGGGCTTTGAGGAACGAGAGCATGGCCACGCGGGAGCAGAAAGTCTGGAGGATAGAGGCAAACGGGACGTTGCCTCAACGCAGGTCTCGCCGCTCTTCGCCAACCAGAGCAGGAAGAATTGCTTTTGCGAGCCACAAAGAGTGTCCTGACAAATACACAGGAAGGATGAGGGGGAACTAATTCAGGAGCCGAGCGATCAAATGTCCTCCGGGGATTGGAGAGGAGATGGGAGCGGTGATAACGGATAACAGGCAATAAATGTCACAGAGATAAATTAAACACACTGACTTTTTTTATGTAAGCCGGAGAGAAGAGTCTATAAAGCACCGCTTGTGGTCTGGAGCGCTCAAACTGCCTCTTCGCCTCTGACACAGAGGGCAATGATTTAAATCGATGAAGCAGCTGACACATCCATCTTCAACCTCAAGGTCCTCTCGCAGTCAGAAACTGTTCGTTTTAGCAGACGAGACCAGCAAGCGCTTTTGTATTTACTTTACAAATAAGTCGTGGTTGTTGAAAATGCACTTTGTCTCGTATTATCTACCTGACCCAACCTGGGCTGTTAAACTTTCTCGAGCCGTCTGTGGAAAATATCGCTTTTCAAAACTTCCGAAATAAGAATATATAGGGCTACACATGAATTTCACCTTTTCTGTATTTTTCCCTTCATTAATGCCAACATTTGTCACTGAGTCACAGACGTCCAGTTTTATTTTGCTCCTCAGGGTTTCCAACAGTTCAGACTGGTATAATGGGATAATGCAATGCTGAAATGGAAACTGATGTTAATGTTTGCTCAATGAGGCTTTGACGTGTTGTAAAAATTTATTCAGATGTAAAATAAAAAAAAGTAATTTATCATTATAAACGATTGTATTTCGAATGTTTTACACTCTCAGTGTCTTGCAACTTGAACAAACAGTTTGTGATGAGTTTGTTCCAGAAGAACCACTGTTATATCGTTCTTGTGTAGGTTTGCATGAAAGTCCTGCCTTTAAATAGAAGCTCTGACAAAAGAGTAACTAAACGCTACAATGGCCCCAAAGTGATCCCACGCATTATTCAGTGCAGCTCCAGGCTTTCCTGCCTTTTATCTGGAACATGTTTCATATCAGATTTGGAAGCCCAACAAACTGAGTCAGAGCTCTTCGCTTGTCTATGCTGGGAAACGGTTAGTTGTGGCCTCCAACTATCTCTGGACTTCTTTATTTTTCCAGCTTTTATCACATCTCCCCCGTGGGTTCAGGTTCCCACTTCTTTTTGAAAGCTTCTCTGGGATCTTTAGGACTTTTTTCTTCTATAAGTCATTCATCAAGTCCTTTGAGACGTCATGCTCTGCTGCTGACCTGCAGAATCTCCTCAGCTGGATCATCTGACAGTTTGCATCAGAACGCCACGTTGTCAATATTAAACTTATTAATACATTAGCCTTGCATACAGGAATACAAAAAAAACAGGTTAGTGGTTCTTTCTTTTTGTTAGGTGACCTTTTCTTGACTCTAGACAAGTTCTGGAAGAAGGAAAGGGAAAGATATCTGCTCTGCACACCTGATTGGTCATTGCAGTCTGGTCCTGAAAAGTTTAATGGATGAACCAAACCAGACTGGACAAACACAGAACTGACTGAATCACGGCAGAGCAGACGAGGAAGCATAGCCTCTGCTGGGCCGCCCATCTTAGGATCATCTCAGGTCAGGAGAAAGGTTTGGTTCCTCAGAACTGGAAGTGATCTACACCAGACACGTCATAGTTTAGGACTGTTGTAATGCTGTATGGACTCTACCCAGCATGAGCAGTGAAACTATAAAGTCCATTTTTTCCCACAGTCTTGGCATCACTGTCCAGTAAACATCGGTGAGACGCAGAGAGCCAGACTCTCTGTTTGTAGAGACTCCATGGACACGAGCATCAGCAGGTCTTTGTCTCCTCATTCACAAGACTGGAGCTTTGTGAAGGAAAAGAAGAGGTGAATTCAAAGAAGTGTGTGCGTGTGTGTGGTCAGCTGGCACATTCGTTCAATTTAGCACTGAGTTCTTAGGAAACAAAAAGTACACACCACAAGAGGGAAGGGTTTTATGTGAGGATTTGGTGTCTGTTTCTCCAAACGTCCTGGACTCTGTGTTACATTTCAGCTCTTGGTTGAGTTGGAGCTGTGGAGCCGAAACACAGTCGGCGCTGGAGGATGTTTGTCACTGTCCTGTTTGGAGGTCAGAACATTCCCTGCACTCATTTTGAGGCATTGTTGATTTCTGCTGTAAGTGGTTTGACGAAGGAGCTTATCTTGGCAGACGACAGGATGGAAATGTTAAACCTAAACTGTAAGCTGGTCAACTTCATTCATCACCTGAAGGAAAGGTGTGGTTTGGACTTCAAAGGTAACTGAACGGGTCAGTCATGGCTCTAAATTTAACTATTTAACATGAACATTTAACCAAATAAACTTCTGTTTTTCACTTTCATTTTCATTCATGCAGAAGTTTTTGTACTCTTTGGGCTTTTTCTATTTTCTCATCTTACAGCCAAAAACTTCAGTGCATACTGTTGGGACTAATGTGTAAAACAAACACTTGTTAAATGATAAAGAAAAATTATACATATTAGAAAATTTGTGTTTGGCTCCCTGGGTCAATAGAATCTTATCTTACTGCAGTTACAGCTTCGGGTCTGTGAGGTTTGTCTATACCAGCACTGCTGGAGACTGAATGCAAAACAGCAGAAACTCAGGAAGCTTGGGTGGAGAGCGTCTGCAAACATCAATTTCTAAGTCTTGACACAAGTTTTCAAGGAGATTTGTGTCTGGACTTTGAAATGCAACTAACAGTAGCTGACCTGTTGACAGATTCTTCCATCTGAGCGGTGGATCGCAGACATTTTCTAGAAAAAATCTGGACATTTCTGAGTTTGAAAAGTCGGACATTTCCTGAAAAAACAAAACAAACAAAAAAACAGTATAATTTCAGAAATTTTCTTGAAAGAAAGGAAATTTCTGAGTTTGAAAAGTAAAGAAATGTTGACTTTTGAAAATCAAAAATTCTATATTTTTTCAAGAAAATTTCGGAGATTAGTCTCAAAATTTCAGATTTTCTTTTCTTTTTGCAAAACTTTCCTTTTTGTTTCTCATTACAATGGTAATACAGCATTGTATATGACAGAGAGCTACAGATGGAGAGGCAGAAAGCTCTCAGGGACAGAAAACAAACAAAAACAGCCACAAAAAAACCGAAGAGGGACAAGAATAAAGAAGCCATGAAAAGTGTTTTTCCCCCCAACAGACAGTTGATAAGACATTTCAGGCTATCAAGAGGAGTTACAGCATCACTACGGGTGATGCATAAACCTCAGAAATGTACCTGACAGTCGTACATTTCGGTAACCTGAACTTAATATCTGAAACATTTTCGGACGGTCCTCAGCCGAACCTTCCCTCCGCAGAGCGCGTGGAGCTGATGGACAGCGGGGGCCGCGTGATGAACCTGGAGCCGCTGCAGCGGAGCGGGGCCCCGGCCAGCAGCGTGCTGGCAGCCAGGCGGCTCTACGTCCTCCTGCGGGTCTGCCGTGAGTCCGCCTCACCTGCTCCGTCCATCAGCACATCCTCAAAGGAACAACTGCTCAGACCTGCAAAGCTTTCTCAAAGCTGGATCAAGTCTGAGCAGACCTATCAGATTCCATCGGTGTTAGATCGAGAACACAAACAATTAGGATTAGAGGTTTCATCCTAAAATGAAATACTGCACATAATGTTGCTGCCCCGATGTTTGTTTTTGAAGTCACGTGGTGCAGAAGGGCAGCAGCTCACTGCGATGGGTGTTTATGGTTTCATTTTGTTCCTAGAAGGAAATGAAGAATTGGGGGGTTGCAGATATGTCTCTCTCCTGAACAACACCAAGAGCCACCCTGAGTTTACAGGTGATGAAAACTACTAGTGGCTCATTAGGTCCCCCTGCTGGCCAAATCATTTTGTGACGCCTGTTTTTATTTATTTATTGCAGAACTGCTGAAGAAACTATCAAATCCCAACAAGGAGACAGAGAGGAAGGTCAGAAGAGAGCGGACACAAAGGAGTAAAAACATCTCCTCAACTGTCAAGAATAAGAAATCTTAAATATTTATCATTTCATTGACTATTTAATGAATGCCTTATTGTTCCTTAGCTTGTAATGTTGGTTTTCACATCAAAAACTGAACCACCTTCTCTTACATCATGTTATTAATCAAAGCCAACAGGTTAAAGAAACGTTTCCACTGTCAGTAATCGGCTCTGTCAATCAACATGTAATGTACCGATTTAGATGATGAAAGAAGTTTATATTAACACCACGTCTATTTTGCTTTCAAGATGCACTCTATGTTACAGCCACTATTAGATTTTCCAAAACTCAGCACATCTCACACTGTCCAATCACTGTCATATATGAAAGTTTCTCAATTTATGCATACATTTTAATTTCTGCTGCTGTTCAAATGAACGCCTGACTCCAGGTTGGTGCGTCCTCCTTGTTGTCGTGTCATGACAATAAGAGACTAAGGTCCAGTGAATCTCACTGTCATCCATACGGAGTAATGTGACTGACCAGCAGCAAGTAGAGCAGGACTGTGAAATGGGAGGAACATTTTCTGGTCGTCTCATTTTTTCCCTCACTGCAGCTTTAAATCATTTTCAATATGTCTGTACCAGCTTTGCACATTGAGGAAACAAAGAATATTGCCCATAATATAGGTTTTGGGAAGAAATATGGTGATTTATTATTATTATTTATTGTCAACATGCTGCTAAACACAATTTGAAGAACATGAATTTTCAGACTATTATTTTAAAGCAGTAAAAAAAACAACCAAACCAAAAAAAAGACAAAAATAAACCGTTTAATCATAGCAACAAATGTAAATAAACATCCAAATATTCTAGCTTTTACTTTTGGCTGAGCCACCCAAATATTATCAGTGGCCCCCATCCTGCCACCCCTTTCCAAAACCTTCTAGAGACGCCCCTGCCTGCGCCTCCAGTTCTCCGGTCAATGACCAGCTGCGGGCGGCTGCCCTCAGTCAGAGGCTGCAGCCGCGGAAACACAGATAAGCTGCACAACGAGTGAAACACGAGCAAACAGAGACAGTAACCGGAGGACACAAGGCGCTGCCGAGGAGGTGCAAGCGCAAAGAAGTCGCAAAAATGTCCGCATGTGAGTTTGAGTCGCTGGAGAAATCTCTGGAGTCCCACCTTCCGGAGGCCGAGCTGGCGGAAGTGAAACGTATCCTGTTCGGGAGAGAAACACCGTGAGTTCTTCGTTTATTGCATTTCTGTTCATGTTGCTAATAGAGCTGTGATTTTAACTTTCCGCTTGTTGCTGGTAAATTATTATTCTGCAGGCCGGACTTTGGTCAGGCCCCTCAGAGCTGCAAAACAACACACAAAGGGAGAATGAAGACTCAAAACGTTCAAATAATATTAAATCACAAGTAGGCGAATGATATGAACTCATTTGTTGGCACCGCTGGTAAAAACGTGCAAAAACTCTTTTGTTGAAGCTGCATAATTTCACAGTGAGTTTCATAGCATAATAATTGTTTTAACAAAATCTCCCTGCTAGTTATTTAGTACCTCTCCTACCAACAGGACAGAAGCATAACAGAGGCGGCTAGTTACATTTACTAAAGTAACTTTTTAAAAAAGTAGTTTTTAGTCCACCATCATTTTGAGTAATATTACTTGAAATAACGTTAATCTGAGCCAAGTACAATTTCTGGCTCCTCTACCCACTAATAGGTATAAACAGACGTTTTAACCAAAAATGCACCAAAATGCAATTTATGTCAAAGTGAGACCTCTTGTTTGTGTTGCTTTAATGGCATTTCTATCTGCTGAGTCAGGATAA
This sequence comes from Poecilia latipinna, assembly GCF_001443285.1. NCBI lineage: Eukaryota > Metazoa > Chordata > Actinopteri > Cyprinodontiformes > Poeciliidae > Poecilia > Poecilia latipinna. Next base: position 103,725 of record NW_015114419.1, on the reverse strand, counting down.
GCTACAGTGTCATTGGGATTTCTGTGTGTGTGTGTGTGTGTGTGTGTGTGTGTGTATACACCTTCATGCTCCATTATTGTCAACTGGACATCTTTGAAAGTATAATTTCCCAGTTTTCTTGGCAGATCCAACCAAGCTCCATCAGAATAATTAGGACGTGTTTCTGACCAGCTTTGTCTTTTCAAAGTTTTTTCTGGCATCAAGTCGTGTCAGATTTCTGTGATGCCGAGAGGGAAAGCATTTTTCTCTGAGCTCAAGTGACGTTTTCGTCAAAGAAACTCCTTTCCTTTAGCCTGGGTTAATGTTCCAATCAACCATTCCAACTCAAGAGCCTTTCTGTGCAGCATGATGCTGCCGCCACCGTGCTTCTCTGCTGGGCTCAGGCAGGAATCTGATGTTTTCACAGGAAGTTGGCTCTCCCGTCCTGCGCTGTGGAAGCTGCAGCCAAGCGCCAGTTTGAGCTGAAAGGCTACAAGTTTGACGCGGCGCAGGAGCAGCTGAGGCCGCCCAGAATAGTCCGAGTGGGCCTGGTTCAGCACCGCATCGTCCTGCCCACCGACGCCCCGATCCTGGACCAGGTCAGCACCACACGTTTCAGATTCAGACACAGCCACGGCTGGACGATCCGTTTTTCAGTGATCAGGTGTGGAATATGCTGGATGACACACATGAAATCCTCTCCTGCTGCTCGCAGGTCGGCGCCATGCACAGCCGCGTCGGGGAAATCGTGGAGGTAGCCGCCATGTGTGGCGTTAACGTCATCTGCTTCCAGGAGACCTGGAGTGAGTTCACACAGTTGATACACTCATGGCCAGCGATGCAAGCTGTTGATCACTGAGTTCATCTAAAGCTGATTGAGCTTATCGATTGACTGATGACTAATTAGTAAGTGGCAATTTTCTTAAAGGGTTGAGTTTTCTGTTGTATCAACAGGACTGACTGTTGATGAAGGGCAACATTTTTTGTATTCTGAATTTAAAATAATAATAAAACATTATTTTGTGCTAGCTGTACTAAACACTGACTGAGTAAATAGAAAATTGTGGTTTTCTGACATTCTTAAGCTTTTACTTATTTAAACAGTATAACAGGACAAGAATAAAGTGTAACATATAGAAGTGCCATCTGTGGTCACTCTGGAAGGAATGCTAAAGACTTCGCTTCATGAAGAGCATTAAAACAGCAGTATGTAACTTTTACTTAAAAAATGTTATTTCATATTTGTTCAGACTGTAAGGTACAAGACAGATATTTTGTGATAAGATCAATCTCCTCCCTGAACTCGTCATGGGAAGAAACGCACCGCTCACGACCAAAAACAACCAATCAGAGCCAGGAGGAGGGTCTTAGCGCTGTCAATCAACCTCATGTTCTCTCTGCTAAATGTGTTAATGGTGGAGAAACAACTTACCGTTAAAGGAAAACAGGTTCATAGGTGGTCGTGCTGACAGAGAAACTAGGGAACGAGGAGGGGATTGAAAGACCCAACTCCTGGCTCTGATTGGTTGTTTTTGGTCGTGAG
>NW_015114419.1:83710-98437 GCF_001443285.1 Poecilia latipinna | reverse complement strand
ATGCAGGACAGGGGGGCGGTGAGGACCAGGGTTGAGAAACACTGGTCTAAGCGGACGTTATTAGTTAACTGACTGGAACTAGCTTTAATCTACTTGACCATTAAGTGTTTTGTAAACCCATTCATGACACATGAACCAGGTCTTTGTGTTTGCAGCCATGCCGTTTGCTTTCTGCACCCGGGAGAAAGAACCGTGGACGGAGTTTGCAGAGTCTGCAGAGGAAGGGAACACCACGCGGTTCTGCCAGGAGGTGAGATAATCCAACATTGCTGGTGCTATAGTAATATGACGCACAACCCTGGCTGCTCTTTCTCATCCTGCCCACTAGCTGGCCAAAAAATACAACATGGTGGTTATCTCCCCAATTCTTGAGCGAGAGGAGCTGCACAGCACTCTGTGGAACACAGCGGTGGTGATCTCCAACTCAGGAAGCGTGCTGGGGAAGAGTCGGAAGAACCACATTCCCAGGGTCGGAGACTTTAATGAGGTTAGCAGCAGCAGCCACACCATGAGCTGCTCTGCAGCTGTGGAGCGCAGCAGAACACTGAGTTTTGCTCCTCACCCTTAGTCCACGTACTACATGGAGGGCGACACGGGCCACACGGTGTTCCAGACGCAGTTCGGGAAGCTCGCTGTGAACATCTGCTACGGGCGTCACCACCCGCTCAACTGGTTCATGTACAGCATGAACGGAGCAGAGATCATCTTCAACCCCTCTGCCACCGTTGGAGCTCTCAGGTAGGAAACAGGATGAGAGAGAGAGAAAAAAGGAAATTTATAAATAATTATTTGACTACAAGTTTCTACTGCTCTGAGTTATTCTTCCAAGCATCTATTTTAGCCTTCCCACATGTTTTGATGTCAATGATGATGAACTGTTTAATTTGAACATGTGAAAAAACAAATGTCATAGAAAAATGATAACTTAATAACAAATACAAATTTTCATTGAGGTTAGGTCTCAAACTAGTTGATTCTCTTTAGAGTAACCTCTCACTTTTTAGTGGGATGGTAAGTTGTTTCTCCGTCATTAGCACATTGAGTAGACAATGTAGACTGACAGCATTAAGACCCGCCTCTTGGCTCTGATTGGTTGTTGTTGCGGCGTCTCTTCAGATGGCAGTAGCAGCTCAGGCAGGAGGTGGACCAGCTTGATTTTGTTCCACATACTGTCTGTCTAATATTATGACATGCATAGAGATATTTTTTTAACATTTTATAGATATATATATATATCAGTTGTGTAGTGCAGCTTTAATGACATTTGCAAGCTGAGTTTGTCCGTTATTGTTGCCACTGATTGCCTCTGTTTGTGTACGGAAAGCTGTGCTTGTCCTCCACAGTGAGCCCATGTGGCCGATCGAGGCCAGGAACGCAGCGATAGCCAATCAATTCTTTGCGTGTGCCATCAACCGTGTTGGGACGGTGAGTTTCTGCAACATCAGCTGATGTCGAGTCAGCAGAACAGATTTAATCATTTAGGAAAATATGTTTTCAACAGGAACACTTCAAAAGTGAATTCACATCTGGGGATGGAAAGAAAGGTATGTAGTTTGAATTTATAATGTTTTTGTGTTTTTTCATAACATTTCAGCAACATGAAGTAGTTATAGCAGCTACCTTGAATGTTTGTTGTAACCTTATAGCAGGAAGCTGAAACTTTATCACAAGTCTAGCCAAAGTATTTATATCCCTTTAACCTTTTCACATTTTGTTTTATTCCACTCCGCAACTTTAGTATAATTTAGTTGAATTTATCTCACAAACCAACCCAAAGCACAACCTATCACATAAAAATCCCAATAAAATACAGTGAAGTTTGTGTTTGTAACCTGACAAAATGTGAGAACCCCCCCCACAAAAGAAACGTTTATAAAATGGGAACAACAGCAGCTATTGTGCTTTTTCTTCCAGCTCACCATGACTTTGGTCACTTCTATGGGTCCAGTTATGTGGCTGGTCCTGACGGCAGCCGCACCCCGGGCCTCTCCAGGACCCGTGACGGACTGCTGGTGGTGGAGCTGGATCTGAATCTCAACAGACAAGTCAGCGACAAATGGAGCTTTAAGGTGAACATTCAGCCTCATTCAGAGAGTTGTCGGTTTTTAGTTTAATAATTCAGTGCAGGAAGTGACAAAAAGTGAAAGTCGTATTAAAATGGTCACTCAGATCGATGTATTTCAAAAAAAAAATTTCCTGTTAATTTTTGATGATTATGGCTTGGAGTTAACAAAAACTTAAAATTCAGTTTCTCAATTTGATTACGTCACACTAATAAAATAAACTTTGAATAGAGAGACATCACTTGTAGAAAAACATATTACAGAGCTCTCAGTGGCTGTGTGATCAGGACTTTACCCCGGAGCTGGAACCTGCTGGAAAATGAAATCGGCATCTCAGTTAGGATACGGACTTTAAAGTTTTATAGATATTCTGTGATAGTATTGCGATAACAATAAAAGTGACACAGCAGTCAAAGCCTCACAAATACAAATATGGTTGAAAAACATATAACAATCCAGACAATAAGGACAGGTTTACAGTGTTTTAAACTTCATTTATTGGAATTTATCTAAATCAAAATTTATCACAATAAATAATAAACAATACGATAAATTCAGACCCTGATCGCCACAAAACTGTTCAGAAGAGGAAAGCAAGCAAAAAAAAAAAATCAGCATCTGATTTTTTTTTTTTAAATCAGATGCTGATTTAAAAGAGGTAGAGGTTTGCACCGTCGGTCACGTCAGACCAACCCCAAGAGCTAAAACAGAAGGGAAATTAACTTCTCCTGTTTCACATCTCATCCAAAATCTGATCATAAATAAGAGAAGTCCAGCCTCCTTCCAGGAAACCACTAATGGCTGTAAAGTCCTGGACAAACTTACCTCATAGGCAATCCATGTACATGATGCATTCCAATTTTCTGGAGGTTGTAGTTATGTACCCATTTCTTTCGCACTTCATCCGTCCACCCAACTTTTCAATGATATGCTTGGTTGCTGCACTCAACAGGGAGTTTTTTGGATTTTTTTAATTTTTTTTTTAGCAGTGATGTTTTGTAATTTTCCCATCTTGTAAAGATTGTAATTAACCGTCAGCAGCTTTCAACATAGCTAAAACATGGCTTTAAGATTTTATTAATCAGAATCTTTTGGTGATATTTTAATTTCCTGATCATCCAGGTGTTGGATTTAAATTAGATGAAAGTCATAGTCATCAAAATGAACAATACAGGCTGCAGGAGGCAAGTGGATGAGCCACATATGGAGACTATGAGACATCCGTCTGCCTTTTTCCAGCATAACATATCATTAAAGGTCACTCAGGCTACAAAACAAAGTAAAGAAAAACAAAAGTATCACTAAGAAATTGAGTATATCTGTCTGTAATGAATCTAAATGTCTTTAAATTAAAATAAAAACATTTTAAGACGCCTCCTTAATAAATGGTTATTAGTACAATGCCTGCATTCTTATCTGCACTTCAACTGATTCTGATTCTTGTACTTTATTTTGCAGATGACTGGACGGTATGCAGAGTACGCAGAAAAACTGGGAGAGGCTGTAAGACCTGACTTCAAACCCAAAATAATAAAGGAGTAGAACGCATTTCCTCAGGACCCTCTATGAACAAGTGACTGTTCAGTAAAAATCTGCTTGAAGATTTAATGCAGTCACTTCTGATAGCAAGTAAAGGCACCCTGGTCACAACATATGCAAGTGTGTGGTAAATTAACTGAAAGCTGGTAATTAATAAATTAAAGGCTTCACTTAGATTGGACTAAAAAAAACACATCTTTTCATAATTTATCCTCCTTTAGTTAGGCAAAAATCTATTTTTTTTAAAGGGGCAGTATTATGTTTTCCAGGCATATAGTGTCATTTTATATAGTAACTGTGTTACCTTCAGTTGCTATAAAAAATATATGTATAAATATCAAAAGTGACTTAAAAGAAATTTGACTTTGAAATTGAACCTCTGTCTTTTAAAAAGTCCTGCTCTTTCTGAAGCTCCACCTTCAGGAAGTCATTCATCTGTCTTGCCCAGCTGACTGGTTGGTTGCCACGGGAGACCAAAGGATTTCTCAAAAATGCATGAAATAATCAGCAACACTACAGGCATGTTTTTGATGACATAACCATCAAAGAAGTGAATTTTACATAACACCGCCCCTTTAAGATATTTATCATCTCACTTAAGAGACAGCGAATGCAGCATGTGTTGAAATCTTTTAATTACACCTCATAATAAAATGCAGTTCTATGTTTAAAAAAAAATAAAGATTGTGGTCTTAAAACGTGCCGCTTGTTTCCACCAGAGAGCATGAGCAGACGGCGCGGACATTTTGTAGCACTAGAAAAAGATTCGCTTTTAAATAACACAATCGAGTCTGGTATGGAAAAAAAAAAAAGGTAGTGCAAAGATGTATATACATTACCGCAACTTAAAAAAATAAAATAAAACAGAGGCAATGAGGAAAATCACCTAGAGTTAATAGAATCCATCCGACTGATCGACATCGACCCGAGACAAATCGCTTCGACTCGTGTCGTTTCTCCAGTAAAGTTGGTGAACCCGACAAACCTTTGTCTCTGGGTGTCGCGTGGAGTCCGGCAGACGGAACACACTGTGTTGATCCAGCGCTGGTACGCTTCAGAGCGTCGAATACCTGAGACGATCAAAACACCACCACGCTCCGTTTTCCCTGTTCCTACACTCTTGTGGATGAAAAGGGAGCGATGGGGTCTTCCTAAAAGGCAGGTAGAGGCGAGGCTGGAGGGCAGAAGGGCTGAGGGGGTTAAAGGTGAGCAGCTTCACATCAATAACAAACACAACAAGTGGAGTAAATGCACAATACTGTCAGTCATGAAGAGAAGCCCTGAATAATGTGCATGTCAGTCCCTGGTAATTCACATTCGACGCCCCGTTTTCCCCACATAATTCCTCCAAACTCCAAGGAGTTTTAACGGCTCGACTGAACTGCTGAGCGAGAACGGCTGTAGGCGTCAAAATTAAAACGATAAAATTCCACCTGCTCGTATTACACAGCGGAGTAGAAAAATAATCCATCTGAGATGAAGAGGTTTTGGCTTGTGAACATTTACATCCATCAGTGGGGTGAACTGTTGAGGTGTGGAGCATGAGGGAAAAAAAAAAAAGAAAAGCTGGCTGAAGTTCTGCCAGCAGACCAGAGGTGGCGCCGCTAGACCTGGGAGCTGCTGCAGTCAGGCTGATGATGAAGACCCCAGGTCGTTAATATTGTCCTTCAGCTCTGTTTGAAGACGAAGAGGATGTCCTCATCTGTTCCGTAGCTCCGCCTGGCCTCCTCAAAGTTACCGATGCTGGTGCAACACACACCTGGACAACACACATACACACACATGCATGTTTGTCAGGCTATCTTTGTGGGGACTTTCCATTGACTTCCATTCATTCCTCCAGCCTAAACCTTACCCTAACCATTACATACCTAACCCTAATCAAAACCCAGTTGACACCCCAGTCCTCAACCCAACTCCTGACCCAATAACATCATCTCCCCTTGTGGGGACCAGGCTGCGGTCCCCACAAAGAGCAGTGGGTCCCCAAAACCTAATGTGTCAGGAAAATGGTTCCCACACTTATTAAATACATGACACACACACACACACACACACACACACACACACACACACACACACACACACACACAAGGAGGTTAAAAACAATAAGTCTTAGTAGGAGTTGGTGTTAGTTTGAAAAATGGTATGAGGGCTGCAACTAATGATTATTTTAGTAGTCAATTATCATATCAATACATTTTTAAAGTAAAAAAAAAATTGGCCTAAAAAGCAGTAACATTTCTCTAGTGAATGTTTGCTCAGCTCCTTTCTGCTTGACTTACCACTACAGTGTGGAGCTGATCTGTCCTTTCTTTTTTCTATTAACCGAATAATAACTGGGTAGTAAAAGGTCCTTAACAATGAAAATGAGCATTTCTTAAATGCTGCCTGCAGCCTAACGAAAATAAAAAAGACTGATTTTAGAAGTTAAACTGTTCTATACCGTTTCACACAAGGAGGAAGTAGGAAGTCAGTGTTGTGGTCAAGACCACCTAACCCGAGACCGAGACAAGACCAAGACTTTTAGGGTCCGAGACCAAGTCAAGACCAAGACCAGCGCCCCACGCTATATGACACGATAAAATGTGAAATATGATCAAAATTGCTTCTCAAACTGATCTGAAAGATCCGTATTCCCATAAAAACACCTAGATATTAAATACTTAATACATTTTATCAATATTAAAAGCAGAACAAACTCTTTGTTCTGCTTTGCTTCCATCTCTGTGCTACAATCCGCGGTGGTCTGGTGCCATTCCTAAAAAGATAACGCCCTGGGCGTTTGCCCATATTGCTCATGTCAAAAACCACTACTCTATGCACCATTAAACATAGCAAGTGTAACAGAAACACGTTACTGCTTGGATTTTAATCGGTGCGTTTCGCATCCAGTGAAAACAACGATGTTGACAAATAAAGTGGACAGTATGCTGTACGTTTAGTGATATTTTCACAGTTGCGGTCTCGACTGGTCTTGAAATAAAATGCCGAGTCCTCAGCGCCCGAGACCGAGACCATCAATAAATGGTCTCAAGACCAAGACCGATCTCGAGTACTACAACACTGGAGGAAGCAGCAGTTTTTGATAAGTCTTATCAATGTCTGGTGAAAACTAAGCATGAACTGACTGAACTGTGAAACCGCCGTCCCCTGCTGGACGAACTAGGTCACTCACGGTCGTTATACGCCGGGTTGTTGTAGAAGATGCAGCCGGAGGTCCTGTTGAAGCCGCACACGACCACAAAGTGACCCTGGTACTCCGGCTTCCTACAGAAACACTTCTGCCCCACAGGCAGGAAGCAGCAGTATTTGACGGGCGAAGAGCACGACTCGCACGTCAGGACAATGGCGTTGACCAGCACGATGGCCACGTGACCCTGCTCCAGATGAGACTGGATTTCCTGAATGGTTACTGAACTAGAAAAAAGAAAGAAAGAAAAGCAAAACTTGATCTATTGGCAGCACAACTGAGGATGGAGAGAGAAGCTTTAAACTCGACAGAATATGATGATCAACCAGTTAGGTTGAAAATCTGATCTTTTCTAGTTAGAAACGCAGCAGTACTATGTCACAGTAACACTCTTCGGTGTGTGTATGGTTACTGAAGGAAAAAAACAAACTCGTAACTCCTTTTAGAACCAGTGAGGTGTGACATTAAACCTACAGTTTACTTTTTTGTTTAATTGTTTTGAACAATCTAGTTACAGAACACACTGGGATGGGAATTTTCTCACACAGAAGTCCTCATATAAGATGCTACAGAGTTTAAAATATCAGCTCTGTAATTTTAAATTTGTTTTGGAATAACAGTGAAAATTCTGCTGAGCATCACTGGCTGCTTTCTAACAAGCACCATAAATAAACGATGATGAATCAGAAATGCTTTTTCAGGTTCCTCTACAAATATAGACAGATTTAACAACTTAACACATCATTTATATATTTTATAGCCATTTTCATATGGCAAATTTCTAAATTTTGAGGGATCCAAAAATAAATAAATAAAAGAAATTAGCTCTAATCCCTCATATTTTATTTTTACTATTTTTTATTTTTTTTATTTTTTTACATTTGCTAAAATGTCACCATGTTCTGACAGAATTGCACTGCTTCCAATCAATGACAACCAATCAGAGTCTGGAGGTGGGTCTTAGCGCTGTCAATAAGGCTCATGTATGAGCTGCTCAACGTGCAAACGGCAGAGAAACAACTCAGTTACAAAAACACTGTTTGTTCACCGTTATCAGTGGCTATGCTACTAGCCTCAGCTTTCACGGTAGGCTCTGCTGACGAGGAGAAGATGTAGCAATACTTGAATGTTATTATTGCTAAAACCCTCCTCCTGCCTCTGATTGGTTCTTTCCGAATTTCTGTAGTTAGCTCTCGGAGGAAGCGGAGGAGCTCGATTATATGTCAGACACAACACAGTGACAGTTTTAACAAATATGTAAAAAATAAATAAAAGTTACATACTTTAAAAGGTCTTGAAGAGAGAATAAACAGAAAACTCACCATTTCTTCACCACCACACCTTTGCTTTCTGCCTTGAGGAACAGTCTGTTCACCCGGTCTTCTTCCATATCGAAACGCTTCTTATAGAAAGACTGTGGACCATACCAGAAGACATTCATTCGTGCACAGATTATAGAGAAATTTGAGTGTGCACTCAGATTCTGGAGCATACCTGGTTTTTAAAGCCTTTATCGACACCAAGAGTCTGTGTGCAAAAGCAGTGTCTGACCCCTAGATTACACATGAGGTAGGCCAGGTCAATGGTCCACACGCTCTCGGTCAGCTGCAGCTCCCAGCATGCTCTCTGGAACTCCTCATCACTCACCGGGTGCACGTACCTGTCAGACAAAACCCCGGGTTTCACGGAAAAATGACTGACTTTGTTGGTACTGGCAACTCTGAGGCGGCTTCACTTTTACAGTCAATATTTTTCCAGTAGGACAGCTCCGTTAGGTCTCTGATGTGTTCAGTGACTAATAATAATAATAATAATAATAATAATAAAACTTACTTCAGAACCATCCTGGAGCAGGCTAAGCCACAGTCCCAGTGGTACAGCTGCCGAATAACGGGTACATTCAGCAGGACGGCATCCTCTGAGAAAAGCAACCGTGTTAGTTTCCCTTAAAAAAAAAAAGGCTCCAGAAAACCATAAAAACTGAAGAGCCTATTAAAAAGCTAAAACTTGGTTCATATAAAAGAGTGTTGCTATCAGGTGTGTTTCTCTCACCTGTCATTCTGCTGGCTTCTGACGTTGTTAGGAGGCCAGCTAAGTCGGGGCGAGGTGGGGAGCCTTGTTTACCACTCTGAAGGGGGGTTAGCTTCCCTCATCGATGCTAACAAGTTCCAAGAACTGAGCTGCCCAGCTGTTAGCTTAGCTCCCACTGTAACACCGCTGACATGCTAACTGCTTACAAATTGAAGACACCTACTAGACGAACTTCCAGAAAAACACTCAATTATCAACTACAAAAGCGAAACAACGAGAGGAAAGGACGTTTCTTCTCCCTCTTTCTCCTGCCTCCCTTCCCAGCTGTTTGCTAGCTTACTCTGAACCTTCTTGTGTTGTCCGGTAGTATTATACCGCCCCCGTGCGGTGCGGCGCAGTCTCCCCAAAAGGTAGGTAAATAATATTGAACATTTATTTTTTTGGATTTCATAGAACGAATGTGAACGCAGACAGAAAATAGACAATTAATCTAATTATTACATTTGGGAACTTTAATACTCACAAATGTAAGTTTTCATCATCTTCAACCTTCTTTTTATTTTTTTACAGTTTTGATTAAGAAATTGGAACTATTTATCCACTATGTCAGAGTACAAACACAAAAGCTGCGAACACATATGAACATTGTAGGTCATTGACTATTTTTAATATATCATAATTTATGTAATGTCTGCTTTCTGGTTATTTACTTTATTTTGTTTTTTGTACCAATGTGTTTACTGTAGAATCCCAGAAATTTTGCCCTCTTCTCAGTCACTCTGCTTTAGAAGTGATCAAGATAGATTGAGGTAAAATGTTTGACCTTTTTAATGTTATTTTAATTAATAGAGAATTCTTGATCCTGACCAGTAGAGGCATGCCTTAAAATTTTAACAACTACATATGACAGGAGGAATTACATCAGAACAATGTTACTGATTAATAAACGACTCTGCAGATTGTGAAATCCTTATCTTAATTTTAAAAAAAGAAAAGAAAAAAAAACTTTGGCTGGAGAGTAAAATTGAATCAAATAATAAAACCTTTTCATGTACTCTGTTCAAACACACAAAGATGTAGCTACATCAGAATAAAAAAATAAATAAATGAATATGTACGCACTGCTGAATCTTCTTTGCAGAGAAAATGTATTTGAGTTCTGCTTATTAATACCTGCATGTGAAGTATATTTGGAGCACTCTACAACCGGATTTGAATTCTGAATGCAACACAGTTTTAAATTTTTTTAAAAGATTTTAAAGAATCTTTTGAAAACAACATTTCATCATTTATTTATTCTTGCTTTATTGTTGCAGGGTCAAGAGGAAGCTGGAGCACAAAAAATCACCAGCTTTCCCTTTACACACGTGAACAGTTTTATTTAAGGCTTCTAACAGTCTATTTGTGACATTTTTAGAGCAAGAATGAAATTATGTGAAGAAAATGTATTCTCATGCTGACTTCGGGCTGCTACTGGGTTCCATACGTTGTGCTCATTGATGCCTGGATTCAGAAAAAGAAAGAAAGAAAATAAATCAGATGTTAAAAGTGATTCATACTTTAAGTATTGACACTCATAACCACTATTTAGTGGTTGGAAAACGTCACATGATGAAGCTTAAAATTATTATTATTATTATTATTATTATTATTATTATTATTATTATTATTATTATTATTATTATTATTATTATTATTATTATTATTATTATTATTATTATGTGTACATTTACAATTCTAACTATATGAACAAAAGTAAGAGTAATACACTGAAGATGAAGCTGGCATAATGGAAGCTGGTTCTGTAGCAGCCATTGTAGGAAGAAAAAAAAGAGAAGAAATTTACACCAAAAAAAATTTGAAATTAATCTTGGAACTTTTGTAGAAAAACTGTGGAAATTTCTATTTCAAAAGTCAAAAATTTTGACTTTTGAAACTTGGAAATTTCTATGTTTTTTTTTTCTAAAAGGCAACACTCAGTTACACAACTCGTTTTCAGAGTGATTGCCATGGGAGACTAAAGGATTCTTCAAACATGCATGAAAGAATCAAAGCAACACTCCAGGTTTGTTTTTGATGAGGGAATAACATTATAACATGATGTAAAGCTAAAAGAAAGTTGATTTTACTTGATATTGCCGCTTTAAGACGTTCCACAGATTTTTCAGTATGTGTACATGTTCTTATTTAACAATTTTAAGAGCAATATATTAAATACTCCAGCTAACTGGCATAGTCACATTATGTTTCTGTCACTGCTTTTTTCATGGTTAGAGGCTGAAACGTTTGGGAAGCGCATGCTAAAATGCAAAGTATGAGAGGACATGTCTCACCGATTCGACCTCAGATTCCTCAACCAGATAGGTTGATTTCTGTCTGCTGTAAAGATCTCTCTTCTTCATGCAGGTCAACATGAACCAGTCTGCTACCATGGGAACCTAATGGGGACATAAAGATGCTCACATTCTGCTTGTCATCCATTTTTGGGAGCAGCAACACACATCTTCACTCACCAAACTCAGAAAGGACAAAGCTGCGCCCAGGTTCACTATGGTTGGTACAATTCCAAATTTTCCCGCCTGCAGCAACACAAATTCATCCAAATCAGTGGAAAGTGAACAGAAGCAAAGTTACTCAAGAGTCCTTCTAATCTCACAATCTACTGAGCCTCACAGTTCCAAACACAATGACGTCAAAACGGATCCCGTACGCTTTGATCAGCGTTCTTACTTCCTCTCCCTCTGCCGTCCTGTAGTACTTTGCAAACCTAAAGAAATGGTTTGAAAAGAATTGCTTACCCAACGTTTGTTCTTTTCAGGGGAAAAAAAAAAAGGTGTCTATGGAAACCAGACTCACCTGAAGTTGTACCCCGGGGCCACATTGTTGACCGGATGTTTGTTGTCCAGCCTGTGGAAGGTGTACTTGGGATAACACTTCCTTGCCCACCAGTCCAGGTCGCAGCTCCAGTCAATAAGAATACCCAGGACACCGCCCTTTAAAACATGTAGCACAGCAAAAGCACTTCTACCACTTTACTGTTGTTCCTTTAGGGGCATTTTTTCTGACAGCATGGTGGAAAAAAAATGAAATGTATATAAAAAACACAGAGACAATCACTTCGTCTTTTGCTGCAGTGACAGCAGCAGAGTTTTAGCAGATGCATTAACCAGCACAGCACATCTGGAGGCCGACGCTGGATGGAGAGAATCAATGAACAAGTCTGTTTTTTTCTTTGTGTTGCCACATGTTATGAAGTGGACTCATGTCCAGACTTTGACTGGGACATTCTAACACTAATTTGATTTAAATAACTGTGTTGCAGGTCTGGCTGCATGTTTAGGGTTGTGGTCCAACCCTAAACATGGTCCACCCAAAGTGTCAAGGTCGTCTTTCAGACTTTTGTCTGTTTTCCTTTCTTTTCATACTTATGCACTTATTTGTTTTGGTCTATTATGAAAAACAGCATTGAAATCCATAGAATTTTGAGTTTGTGGCATGATTAAAAAAAAGTGAAAAAGTCAGAGGGAATGAATACTTTTGAATCCACTGTCAGTGGTAATTATTCTTAGTACCTTCACAGCCATGTCCTGGAAGTCCTCTCCGGCCTCAGAGACGATGTGCTTCAGGCGGAAGATGGGGCAGTCGGGGTCTGTTTTGCGGTTGAACTCGCACCTCTTCAGATACGTGGAGTTAATGTGAGACAGTATGTTTCTTCTGGAGGAGGGAAGACAAGCGTTTTTGCTAAAATCGGACTCAATAAAACCGCTTCCTGCAGGAGTTGTTTCCCTTCTACATTCAGATGTAGCATGCTCACTTGTGAAAGTTGAACTTTGGGTAGGTGATGCTGTTTTTGATCAGCACGGTGAAGTTTTCAGCCTCCGCCAGAAGTGCTCGCCTGTTAGGCAGGGAAAACGGCACGGTTAGCCTCGTCTTAAAAACCTGAAACCATCCTATAAATCCTGCAGTATTACGTCGGCTCTCACTTGGGCAGGTTGGTGTCTGTTTCCAGGGGACACCAGGAGAGAACCTCACAGGTCTTGACAATGGAGGAATAGTTTTCACACAGTCCTGTCCGTATACCTGAGGCAGAAGGATCGTCATGGTGCATGATGTGATGCTTTTTAAAGCTGGTGTATGAGGATGTATTTGGGACTGAGGCGTACCATTCCCCCGAGGATCATTGTATCCCTCCACACAGTCACAGTCGTCCACACAGGTAGTGGAAGGGTTTGGAAGCTGGAAAGGAAATTTGCAGGGATAATGCTAAAGTTTTTTACTTTATTAGAGTTCATTTATGGTTTTCCATGCCTGCCTCCTCTAAGGGGGCATGAGAAGACAGATCTCTAGGCTGACGTTGATTCAACAACCGGAGTTAGTTTTGCACTGCAACACAATATAACATGACCTTTTCCCTACAGTTTTCTTGAGTTAATTTTCTGTTTTCTTGAGATAAGGAGCTCATTTCCCAACGATTTTCTCAAAATAACGAGTTCATTTCCTGTTTTCTTGAGAAGGCGAGTTCATTTTCTGATGGTTTTCGCCAGATAGCAAGTTAATTTCCTGTTTTCTCGAGATAACGAGAGAAAACATTATCTAGAAAACATTATCTAGTTAAGTTAATCTTCAGTTTCCAGCTAACTTCATTTCCCAATGGTTTTATTGAGACGAGGAGTTAATCTAAAAAGAACAGGAAAATATACTCGTTATCTCAAGAAACGCTTAGGGAAAGAGTATATATGTGAGTACGATGGCTCTCACCTTAAGTATCTGTAAACTCATACATGTGCTGAAAGCAGTTTTCAATAGGACTCACACCAAACACCAGATTATTGAGATGGTGGGAAAATTTGACAGGGTAACACAGATCGGCAGAACATTAATACCTGGGACTTCCATGACCTGATATTCTGAGTCTTGATGACCAAAAAAGGCCAACCAGTTCAAATAGAAATGAATTACATGGAAATCATGTAAAAGTTTGAAGAACACTGTACCCATGATTATAGAGATGAAAGTACCTGCAGTGCAATGAGGGAGAAAAACCCAGTATCCTTTATCACATTACTGGTAATGACACAGTTAGAACATGCTCTGCTCTTTAATACATTTAAACATCTAGTCCTACCTCAGCACAGCGTGACTGGGTCTGCCCGGGGGTCATGACCACGTTCGTCAACACGAAGAATGAACCATCTCCCTGTTGGACAGAGGTCCCAGACTCTAATCACAGTCATTTTGTAGCAAAACTTCAGGCAAAGCCCAGAACATTCCAGATACCTGTGGGGGGATGTTGTAATCCACCACATCCCAAAAACGAGGCTCCATGTCGGAGATGTTGGTAAAGGCAAAGCCCTTCACTTTAGTCGTGACAGTACTGATGACAGAGTCTGTCTCCTGGTACGCTTTCTGCACCACACACACATACCTGCCTCAGGCAGCAGCAATGGTTAAGCTCATGAAATCATAAAATGTATGGCTATTGTTTTTGTTTTATTATTATTTTCAGACTTACCCCACCACATACAGCAGCACCAAGAACTGCGTGAACCTGAAGACAAATCCAACACGTATGCTGGGAATAATCAGAGTTTTTGGCGTTTCGTAGTCAAACACATAATGTAGAAAGCCCTGGCAGCAGCCTGTCGACTTGCTCATCGCTGCTCCACGTACAATAATGAACTGAGCAATCTCGATAAATGGACAGTTGCTGCCTTTATTCAAATCTTTATATTCAAATCATGCTGGACGTAGACATGTAACACTCAACAGCGGTGTGTTTAAGAAAACCCTGCACACAAAGGACTGGATACGTTTTCTTGCTTAGCTCTGTGCTAACAGCTTTCTTGGCATTGATAGATAAGTTTGTGTTGCATGTTTAGGTGAATTGCGAAATTGTTTTTT